>NC_135442.1:21360280-21442780 GCF_051991255.1 Vanacampus margaritifer
AAATCCTCCAGAAGTCTCCAATTCAGTCCTCCAGTTTGCTTCATGGGGTGTTGGTGGTCAGCAGTTGGTAAGTTTTTCAAGTTAATTTATAACTATTTAAACTGCATAATTTCACGGTCATTGTTTTCACATATGTAAAAATTAATTGGAACATTTTTGTATATGAGCTGTAGGACCAACAAGGCGAAAACATTATAATCTAATTATTGTCAAGTCTCGCTTTAAACACATACTGTACAAACTAGATGTATTTCTGTCCTGGCCCAAGCGAAACTTCTTCTGAACTATAAGTCACTCCATATATTTTTATTTATTTATAATTCATTGTACCATATTTATATTACCGCTAAGAGACTTGGGGACACACAAAAAAATGTACTCGATCAATTATGTATACAAAAATAAAATAAAAAAGAGCAATGTGGCTATTTCACAATGTGCCTTATCTATATCACTCCAACATTAACTTTTTACTTTACATTTTTACCCTGCAGATCTACATATTTGAAAACAACATTTTCTACCAATCAGAGGTTCTCAGCAGCTCATGGAGACTCACGTCATCTGGACAGGAGGGCATCATCTTCAATGGCATTGCAGACTGGCTATATGAAGGTAAAATATTATTACCACTAACATCATCCTCCTGTTTTGGCGGATAATACAAATGACTGTAAAGAATTGCAACAATATTTTGTGATGATGATTTTGATTTCAAATTTGCCAAAGAATCTTCAGTAAGAGAGATGAAAACATTGAGTGCTATATATATTTATATTTAAAAGTTTAGTCTGGTTTGCAGTTTCAATTCTGACTCTCTTGTTCTTTCCAGAGGAGGTTTTGCACACTCAAGCAGCTCACTGGTGGTCATCCGATGGTTCAAGACTTGCTTACCTGACCATCAATGACTCCCTGGTCCCAAACATGCTCCTGCCATCTTACATGGGTTCCATTTACCCAAGGGGAAAAGAGTACCCATACCCAAAGGTTAGACCTGAAATTTAAAATTTAAAATTAAAAAATTAAAAGTTCAGTAGTTGAATGGCAGTCACATTTGACTAATTCAAATCAATGATTTGTTAACCTCTTCGCACTGTATATAAATGTTGATTATCATTGAGCCCCTTTTAAAACAGAGAACTAGCAAAGCATAAATACTGAATTCAGGACACGGACACACACACACACGCGCGCGCACGCACAGACACACACGCGCACTCACACACACACTTGTCTTTGTATAATTGTGGGGACATCTCATTGACATAATGCATTTCCTACCCCTTGCCCTAACCCCAACCGTCAAAAATGATTACCTACCCCCATTCCTTACCCTCACCCATAACCTAATTCAAACCTAAACTCTAAAACCAAGTCTTGACTATGGAGGTAAATATGGTGCAAAAGTAACTTGTACCTGTAAAAAATGTTTTTTAGTTGTATTAAAAAAAAATTGTACCTGTAGAAAAAAGTATAAATTTGTATCTGTAAAAGTTGCGATTTGTCTGTGAAAAAAGTGTATCTGTTAAAAAAACAAACAAACAAAAAAAAACAATAACCTGTAAAAGACAAATTGTACCTGTAAAAAAAAATTGTGCCTGTAAAAGTCGTGATTTGTACCTGTATAAAAAAGTTTAAATTTGTATCTGTAAAAGTCTTAATTTGTACCTGTACAAAAAAGTGTAAATTTGTATCTGTAAAAGTCGTGATTTGTACTTGTAGAAATGACAAAGAAGTTGCCGCTAGGGGTCACAAGTGTTTTTTCAGCTGCTGTCCAGTCACTTGACTTTTGCACCAAATCTCTCGCTACAGTGCAAAACTGATTCGTACATTTAGAGCTTCGTGATTTGTACTCGTAGAAGAAGAGGGCGGGCTCTGGAGGATTTGGGCTAAAGTTCAACCTCATTGGTTCAGCGAACAACAGTGGGTTGATCTCAAATGACGCCACGTTTTTATCATTAATATGCACAAGTCCGAAATTCCAAACAAACAGAGTAGCCACACCAGTTTCCGCGTCTTTTCGGAAGAAGAGGACGTCCCAGGCATGAAAATTTCAACTTGGTTCAATATACAAACACCGTGTGGAACAGTTTAAACGTTGGTTGACATGCAGAGCACTCAAAGTGGGCAGAAAGAAAGAAGTTTTAGGATGAAGGTAAGATTTATTGTACGATCATAGCTCGTAATCCGGTGCTAGCTTTTCTCATGTTGTTAATTGTCACGAAAACTGAACACATTGAAGTCACGATTTTCATTTAAAGATTTGAAGACTACCAGTGTAAACATACGATCAATAGCTTGTACCGGCACTTCTTTCATGTCTTCAAAAACTACCTGTATACTTGAACTGAGAAACATAAACACTTTTTTTTTACAGGTACAAGTTACTTTTGCACCATATTTAACTCCATACTTGACCCTCAAAAAGAGGTCTGAACTCGTGGGGAACACAAAAATGTCCCCACAATTTCGAGTTGGTCCCCACAATAGTAGTTAAACCTGGAAAACCACGCACGTATGGGTCCCACAATGTAGCAAGACAAAACCACACGCACACGCACACACACACACAAAATCTATATTTTATTTAGTGCTGTTTGATAAGATAAGATAAGATCCACTGATTGTCACACCCATCTAAGTAGGGCGAAATTTGTTCTCCGCATTTGACCCATCCCCTGAGGGAGCGGTGAGCAGCAGCAGCACCGCGCTCGGGAATCATGTGGTGGATACCAGGCGGCACGGGCTTAGGCCTTCCTGGGTGGAATTTGCATGTTCTCCCCGTGCTTGCGTGGGTTTTCTCCGGGTGCTCCGGTTTCCTCCCACATTCCAAAGACATGCATGGCAGGTTAATTGAACACTCTAAATTGTCCTTAGGTGTGATTGTGAGTGTGAATGGTTGTTTGTCTCTGTGTGCCCTGCGATTGGCTGGCAACCAGTTCAGGGTGTACCCCGCCTACTGCCTGAAGACTGCTGGGATAGGCTCCAGCACCCCCCGCGACCCTTGTGAGGTCTAGCGGTTAAGAAAATGGATGGATGTTTGATACAACTTTTTTTCAGACCAATATCAGTACGTATGATTACTCACAGATACCACTAGTACATAAAATTCTCTCCCAAAAAACAATGACAGATCATTTTAAAGAAAGGCCTATTTGTAGTTCCTTATCGTAAAACGGCCACAAGGGTACTGGTATTTTCTGATCTATTTGAGCAAGACAATTAAGTTAACACACTTCGTCAAGTGTCTCAAAGACCTCTCTGATTAAAGATGAATTAGCAGGAAGAATGGCGATAATGCACACAGCATCTTGGTTTGTTGGTTCAGTATCAAAGCTGGTTTAAGCGCTTGTCAGGCTGATATCAACTGGTCTATTGTGCAAAGTGCTTTCTAAATTTGAATTGAGCTCACTAATTTACATAATCCAATTTTCTCTAACATCAAGCAGTCAGCAATGTGCATTCTCTGTGAAGCAACAAATCAGTGGGAAATTACAAACAGTAAAACACAGGTAAAAGCTTGCACCCAAATAAAGAAGGTTTCTTTCAAATAAATGTCTGTAAGAGTCAAATAAGAGTCTGTAAGTTTAGAATTGTGATTGATGGCAGGACATAAATACATAAATAAATAAATGATTAAATAAAAGTGAAAATAAAAACGGAGCTAAAAATATAATTCAAAAATTAAACACAAAAAATACGTATAAATGGAAATAAAAAATGAAATAAATAAATAAATAAATAAAAAATTAAGAATCCAAAAATAAATATAAACAATTAATGTCGAAATAAATACAAAAATAAATATAAAAATAGAATTAAATATCAATAAACAAATAAAAACGCTCTGCTCTCACATTTGTTTATTTCATGCTGCAGACACTCTGTCAGTTTGAAATGTTATACAAATGAGGGGGCGGTCCTAAGCATGTCTTGGAATGGGCTCCACTGTTGCAAACTGCCTAGACTAGAGTGAGAGGGTCGGCGAACAAGGAAGTCTTGCTGGCTTGCATTAGAGAACTCCAGCAAAAGACGACTATCTTGTCCACTGTCACCAAGATTTGCAACTTGAGTTAAGACACGCTTAGCACCGCTCCCTCATTTGAATAACATTTCGACCTGACAGAGCGTCTGCAGCATGAAATAAATGAATGTGAGAACAGAGCGTTTAAAAATATATATATTTAATTATATTTATATATTTACTTTTGTATTTATTTCAACAATTATTTTTATATTTAATTTTTGAATCTCGTTTTTTATTTTACTTTTGTATTTATTTTTTCCCTTTTTTAATGTAATTTTTTTATATCCATATTTATTTTCCCTTTTATCCACTTATTTACTTATTTAGTCATTTATTTATTTTTAATTTTGGTAGTTTTGGTCCTCAATAGAAACCTGCTTGCTCACAGTGGCATTATGATGTCCCACTGCAGCTTTCTATTTATTCTTGATTTTCGCATTTATTATTTTGCCTTTTCATTAAATTTGATTTACTAGAAGTGGTAATCGCAAATAACAGTCAATTGGTCACACTTGTATATTCTTTTCTTTTTGCTATGTTGCTGTCAAAACATTTTACAATCAAATCACGAGACTAGTAAATGCAGTTATATGTGGTTTGAAAAACATGTCAAATGTAGCTATTATAGCAACCTAAGAGCAGTAGGTTGAAGCAGGAAGTGAAGGATTTAAGAAGACAGGAATAATATGAGCCATGATTTTCTGTCCTGCTCCAGGGCCTTCTTACTGCACGTTACAATTTCCTCTCTGCATAGCAAATGTCATATATTCCATTACTATGACCCCCTCCGCCACAACTTATTATGAAACCTCATTCAGATATAAGTAATTACAGTGTGATACTTTCTTATCTTCAGAGTCTGTGCACTGTACCATGAATTATTTGTGACATTTGATTTCATTTAATTCAATCAGCTGGCATTCTTCTTTTATTGATTTAGATGGGTCAAATCAATCCCACTGTAAGCCTTTATGTTGTCGTTCTCGATGGAAGCTCCCAAACAACTCAACTGTTGCCTCCGGACAGTTTTGTGAACAGGTAAAAACTGCAGATAAATGTTGTTCTAAAATAAATTCTTTAAAAAAATGAAACTGTGTCCTTATGCTGTCACAACATATGATTTATTCATTTTAGTCAATTTTACATCACTATGGTGAAATGGGTGACATTGGACAAGTTGGCTGTGCGCTGGGTAAATCGGGCACAAAATATGTCCATTCTTTCGCTGTGCGACATACAGACTAATGAATGCACAAAGGTAGGAATTTTTTTGTATGACTTTTCCCAGCGAATCATTAAAAATGTACAAAACTGTCTGACACGGTTGTGATTTGCTCTTCTCATTCCAGAGACATGTGATGATGTCAGATAAGTGGTTAGATCGACAGGTAAGTGCATCTCTCAAAACAACATACATGCATTTTGTTATCGTTATTATATGAGACAAAGTTGCAGAAATTCAACTTGTAGGAAATGCAGAAACGGAGAGGTCTTTCTCCAGGATTTATGGCATATTGGAGATAGTGTCAATAATGAGGACTGTTGCAGGCCCAAATACAGAAAGCACAGGCATAGATTTTGCAGGCAGCAAACTCACAAACATTTATTAAATGAAACTGAGCGCACCACTGAAACGATTGGAAACGGAATAGCAACATCCAAAAAGGTACAGCCGAAAATTATATGACATACAATGCGAGATCTGTCAAATACTGATAAAAACAATGGAAATTAAGACCCACAGATCAATCACAAAAAGCTGAAAAGACAGGAGGGGAGCTAAGGAACTGATTAGGGGCACATACAGTAAAATGTAATCATGTAATGGCTGCTTTTACATTCTTCAACTTTAATTTACTAAACACAGTAAAACCAATGGTACCCCCCCCCCCCCATTTTTTTTTAAACAGTTTGTCTTGAAAATTTGCTACATCACAGGCACAGCTGTCGAAAGTGATAAGGCAAATAGTTTACCAGAGAATGCAATGTAGCCAAATCTATATTCCGTTTTACTTCAATCACTGCCAGTCCCGTACTCCCAATTGTTTTGTCTAATATGAATGTACAATGGCTGGCAATGAGGAACATATTTTCGCAACAGTGATGGCAACTCCACATCTACTCACCTCTCATTCATTGAAGAATATTATTGCATCAGCACTAATAGTACTTTTCAGAGTTATCTTTGATGATTGCACGAACAAGCTTTATAATTAAGTGTGCTTGATCAGTCAACATACAAATTAGATACTGAAATTAAGAGGAAAGTCAAGTCTAACATGTTCTATGCGGGGCTCAGATAACGACCAACAACAGCTCATCTGTTTCCTGGGTTTGGTGATTGACGTTCGCAACCTGTGCCCTGAGCCCATTAAGGCCTGAAGCGCCTGGCAAAACATGCCTCTAAAACCTGAAGTTGGACGTGAGATCGAGTCCGGGCTTTGGCCTTCCTGGTGGAGTTTGCATGTTCTCCTCGTGCTTGCGCGGGTTTTCTCCGGGTACTCCAGATTCTAAAGACATGTATGGCAGGTTAAGTGGACACTCTAAATTGTCCGTAGGTGTGATTGTGAGTGTGGATAGTTGTTCGTCTCTGTGTGCCCTACGATTGGCTGGCAACCAGTTCAGGGTGTACCCCTCCTACTGCCCAAAGCCAGCTTGGATGGTCTTCAGCGCCCTCCGCGACCCTTGTGAGGACAAGCGGTTAAGAAAATGGATGGATGGATATATATATATATATATATATATATAATTTTTTTTTTTTAAATCAACAAATTTCACTCAAAGAAATCAAATAAAACAAACAAAGTAATGTGTGAATAATACAGACTTTCACACGATACGATACGATACGATACGATACGATATACTTTTATTTTCCCCGTGGGGAACTTTTTCCTGGACACATTTTTGTTTGAATTATTGTATATTGTTGTTATTGTTTTATTTTAGTTCTGTGTGTGAAGTTTGCTGATTTTAAACAATATATAATAATGTGTGAGCCCCATACAGATACATAGCCCCATAAAAGTTTTTATCTCTTGCACATACGTATGACGGCGTATTAGGACCACGTCTATTTTTTTTTTTTAGAGGGTGGGTTCAATATTCCGGAGAAAAAAACTCAGAAACTTATGACAAATACACGTAGCGTAGCTATTGTCTAATGTGAGGATTTGTTGGTGGTTAATGGGACACTGTTAATATAATGAAAAGGCAGGATGGAAATGGATTCATTTTTAATTTAAACTTTACTCATCATACACGGCAGCTAGAGCGACAACACTTCCTGATCCCCTATCAGCTGACTAACACTAACCAATCAGAAGCTAGCATACTTTCGATAAATGCAAGTGAATGACGGAGAGCAGCAGATTTGACGCATTAACTTAGATACTTGAATGTGGAAATAATGATTCTGGAAAGATCAATGTACAAATAAATATTTATTTTAACAAATTAATTGAAATGCTTCATCCTCAGGATGTGGACCTTCGCAAAGCAAAGCATATTTGTCTCTGGCAGTACCCAACGGTTCAAAGTGCGAATGCTTGACATGATATGGTTAAAACCATTACTATCTCCTTATTTGAAAACCCAACCGAAAAGTATCGGCACAAACATTCGAGTAGTACGGTACATGCATTTCTCGTAAGTTTCTACTTTTTTTTCGCTAATCTGCCACCTTATAGAGTCACAAATTAGCAAATGTCTTTCTCTGAATATTGCCATCGTTCTCTAAAAAATATATATATTTATACGTGGTCCTAGTACGCCATCGTACGTATGAGACCACTGACATTTTTGTCCTAGCTGACGTGTGTTGGCTCGAGTCACCGCGAAATTTTGTGCTCCCAGAGTTCTTCAGTAAAAATGTAACAATAATGTAGCATCTGTGGGTATATTTACCTTCAACATTGGGGCGCCGTTGTAATAACCTGGGGATTATTGGGGCATTTTGTAATGAAAATTTATGACTTGACTTCACATTTAAAGTTCAGGAAAAACTATGTCAAAGAATCGACCAGTGCTTAAGTTATTTATTTGAATTGATTGTTTTTTGTTTCGCATTAGCTGAAAATATTTTATCAGAGTAAGAACACAATTGTCTTTGTTTACTGTGTTTTTCCTAGAATGAAGAACCAATGTTTTCAAAGGACTGTACAATATTCTTCATGACTCTGCCATTAAAACACATTGCACTTGGAGCATTCCGCCACGTGACCATGATCTACAACCAAGTAAAACGAATACTAATTTGTACCAAAAGGCATTGCTTGGAACAATGGTCAACCTTTGATTTGTTTGGATTTAGAAACAATGTTCCCATAGAAATACTGATATATGTTATCATAATATATATAATCAATTTCATGATCAGAAACTTTATTGACTTGGCATAACTTTGGGTCATGTCTCGGTTTTTGTGTTTGGCTCTGTGCTTGCTCTGCAATGAAATGCTTTTGCTTCTCCTTGTGCAAGGGAGAAGATGTCAAACATCTCCCCTTGACCTCAGGAAGCTGGGAGGTCTCTCAAATTCTGGGCTATGATGAGAGCACTAAATCTGTGTAAGGAGAATTAGAAATCGATAACATAATCAATTATCATGAGGAATATGCTGTGGTAAAAACATGTTTGCTTTGTTTTCCAGTTATTTCCTAAGTAAAGAGACTGGCACAACACAACAACACTTATACAGGTATCCAATCATAACTATTTTGCTTGAAGGGACACTAAAGAAATTTTAGAGAGCAATATTTATGTACCTCTTTTCTCTCTCTCTCTCTCTCTTTTTCTCATTGACATTCTTGTCTAAAAACAATGATCAGGAGACAGATAGAAAAATAAAATGGTTGATTAAATTTGTACGGGATAAAAAAAAAGATTTATCATGGAACACCAGCATTGATTGCCACACGTGTTTGAGTGATGCAAATACCGTCTCCTGGAAGCTGGTGTAAACTTGGCACTATCAGTGGAAGCATGTCCATGGCTGCAGCGATTGGCACACGGAGAAGACATCGTCTTGCCAGGCAGAGCCGCTGGGCATTTCCGATATTTACCCAATGCAATGCAAATGCTTCCTTTATAGTTTATAGGCTTAGGAATCTGATGCTCTTGGAAATACATGGATCAAACGTGAATTTTGCTGTTCAGCCTCTTAAAGAGAAACAAGTTGTGACTAAAGTACTGAAACGTTTGTCATGCAGTTTCAAAAGATTTCAAATTTCACTTGAAAAATGAGTATCTCTACGTTGTGTAGTGGACTGTATGTTGCTTGCATGTTTTTGTTTGTTTGCAATTTTTGTTGTGTTATTTGCTTATGCTTAGATCAACATTTAAACTGAGAGCTACTTCTTGGGTATTAATGCAAAGGTCCATCAGTTTTATACAAACTAACAACAAATGTGCACATATTACCTTCAATTATGTTAATATGAATAATTACTGATATTCACCCATGTGAAAACAGATATCATGTTTATTTCCAACAATAATTAACAATTATAACAAGGTGGGAAACAAATATACAGCACTTTTTAGAACAAGCCACGGGCTAACCATTGGGTCTTACCTGACTGTGTTGGTGACATCTATGTCATTCTTCTTAAAAAGGGTCTCAGCTGTGGAGCCATTCCATAAAGAATGCCTCACCTGCAGCCTCTTCAAGTTACAATGCACATACTACGATGCAGTGTTCAGCACCAACTACCAGCATGTTCTTCTCCAATGTAGAGGTATGTCTTCAGAATGACTTAACTGTATTCAGGATGCAATTTATTATTTTATTTTATTTTTTACATGTCACCCAACTACTACGCCACTAATTACACAGCGTGGCTATTCAAATCTAAATGTCAAGAGGGCTACATTTTCAGGAGCCTGACTTATCCCATCACCGTCGTTTTTTTTATGTGTAGTACCTTCAAACTTTTACATATTTCCTCCATACTTCTTGGTCTATAAGCAGTAGTTCGCAAATATGTCTTGAAACCTCGGGCCAACTACACTGGTAATGCCTGATGCCAACTACCCATCATCCCCTTGTGCGAACGCAATTTTCCTGATCAGAAACCGGAGAGGCAGAGAAATAATACCCACTTGTATTCGTCCTCTCGCTCTCTTACTGTCAAGGTGAGTCGATTGGGACTGAGCCACTGCTGAAAGCTTTGACTACATTGACACGTCTCCAGCTTTAAGATATATTTTCATTATATTGATAGCCCTGAGCCTAGTTGTTTAATTGAGTACTTGACTTTGTGAACTGGAAATGAATGCCAGCTACACACTTTTAGGGCTCTCTTTTACAGTCGGTTAGTTTTACAATGCAATACTGAAGGGAAATAATTCAATGTTTTTGCAATATAGCTCAATAAGGCTCACTTCATTTTATTGAATTCCACAAGTCACAATTTTGCCATTATTCTTTAATTTCCCCAGGTCCTGGAATACCCCAAACTACGCTGCACAGATTAAATAAAATGAAAGGTAAGGAATCAGGCAGGAAAAGGGAACCAACATATTGTTTGGGAATTTCCATTCCATTAATAAGGGGACACTAGACACTGGCTTTCACACCTACCTTGTAAATGTGCATACTAGAAGCAATCTCTATCGGCGGTACTCAAAGGGGCAACACTACGAAAAATGTTGCTCGTGTGTATATAAAACAAATAGTTGGGTCTGCTGACCTATCAGGTGATGAAAGTTCAATGGTCGCGTAGAACAGATGGCTGCTGAAAAGGGGCTATTTGCACTGTAATCCTAAATCATTGTGCTGTAATAATTTATCAAGTCCATGCATCATGGTTTAATCTGTGCAACTAAGAATGTATTGTTGTACAGTAGTATTTTAAAATATATTAGTTGAGCAGCTTTCAATCTACTTTACGTTTTGAGTTTGTCTTTTGCTGTATCAAATTGTTTTTCTGCATTGTCATCAACAGACTACATGACTCTGGAGAGGAACACAGTACTACAACATGCTCTGATCAACCAAAAATTACCAAGACGGGAAAGTAGAACTATACAAATCAACAATGTTGGTATGATAAAACAATAATATGCCCATGTGTTTCAAGTTAGCATCCTGTGTAATTGTCTTTATTAGCACCATGATATGATCAACTTTTGTAAAAAAGGTCACATGATCTGCAATAGCTACCCCTAGAGATAAACTTTGCATTGCATTATGTAAACATCTTTCATAAGGAGATGTGTCACTTTTGCATTTGACTTTCAAGCTTAAGACACTAAAAAAGAAAAGAAAAGCGATCACACAGGGCAAAATGTTTTGACATTGACATGAAGCAGTCTTCTCAACTCAATTTACAGTATAGACCACTTTAAAAACAAGAGCTGCATACAAAGTATTGTACATAAAAGTAAAAATCTGACATTTAAAAAACTATTGAAATACTGTGGAATACTATGGAAGTTGGATGGCTTAATCTGGTTAACGACATTCTCTTGATGGAAACAGCTTCTAAAGAACTTAACACGAGCAAACTTGCATTCCCTTACTCTTACTTCACTTTAAACACCATACTATCAATGATAAAAAAATAAGTTACAATTAAAATGTGTAAATAACAGATAACTCATAACTACTTGTATAATTCATAAATAGCGTTATCATGTAACATGATCACGGTTAGATGTTGTTCAGCTTGCAATGTCACAACAACCTGCAGTTTGTCTAGGTTGATTCAATAGCCGACTAATTTATCAATTATTATTATTCATTAGTGTGAATTAACAGGATAGAAAGGCAAGGGATGTTACCAAAAAACATAAACACAATAATCATAATTACATAAGTAAAATTATACGACTTTGCTGTTTTGTTTTTGTTTTGCAGTTCTTTGTATGGAGTTAATAGTCCCCCATGATTTTGATGGAACATATGAGCATCCGCTTCTCCTTATTCTGTAAGACTTTAATAATACATTTGTTTACACATATATTGTTTTTATTTTATTAAAGTCTCCACAAGATCAAAAAGTGCGAAAAATAATTATTACAAAGAAACGTTTCAATTTATATGTAATTGTGTATTTTTGAAGTGGCAGTGCCCCTGGTGGTCAGGATGTGAGTGACCACTTCAGCATCGATTGGGATTCCGTGCTTGTCAGTTCAGAGAACGTCATCGTGGCTCGTCTGGATGGCCGAGGCAGCAGCTTCCAGGGCCAGAGGGTCTTGCATGAGGTCCACCAGCGACTGGGCACTGTTGATGTTGCAGACCAGATCGCAGTTGTAGAGTAGGTTTGTTTTTTTAAACAGTAAAAAAAAGTCAATAGGGCCAAGTGCAGATTGATAATACAGCTATTTATGATTCTTATTTTTATAGCCTTCCCATCATCAGACCTCTGATAACCACCGTACATTAAGAGAGATTTAATAATCTACTGTATAGACTGATAGCACATCCACCTCCCAGTCTAGAGGACGTGAGATCGAGTCCGGGCTTTGGCCTTCCTGGGTGGAGCTTGTATGTTCTCCTCGTGCTTGCGTGGGTTTTCTCCGGGTGCTCCGGTTTCCTCCCACATTCCAAAGACATGCATGGCAGGTTAATTGAACACTCTAAATTGTCCATGGGTGTGATTGTGAGTGTGGATGGTTTTTTGTCTCTGTGTGCCCTGCGATTGGCTGGCAACCAGTTCAGGGTGTACCCCGCCTACTGCCCGAAGCCAGCTGGGATAGGCTCCTGCGCCCACCGCGGCCCTTGTGAGGATTAGCGGTTAAGAAAATGGATGGATGGATGTATAGACTGAATGTTCTGCTTCTTTTCTCATAAGCCGAACAAGCTGAATAAGTCAAATAAAAGCAGGTAGTACACATGGACGTACAGTATATACGAACCTTGACTCACAATTGTCCTCTCGTGGCTGAAGCCAGAGAGCAACGATCTTGCGTTGCCACAGTTACTGATAACTTATTTGGTTTTCGCTGAAAACACTGTCAGTGCGTGTTTTATGCCAGGATCACTGTATGGAGTAATGAGAGCCTTTGCTTTGATTTCATTGTTTATAGTCACCAACCACCGGGCCGCGGACCGATACCGGGACGTAGGCCACTTTGGACCGGGCCGTGGCGGGCCGCAGAGTTTAAAGAATAAAAAAATTACTATAATTCTGATTAATTGATTAGCCGAGGTTTAAAAATATTTTAGTTTGAAAAGCGACCGGATTCTCTCTCTTTATGGCAGACTCTTGACGCATGTCAAGATACTAATTATCTCCGTCGCGTAGCGCTGATGTTAATCGTCAAGTTAGCAAAATGAGTAAAAAACAGACATATTTGGAATGTTTATTTGCGACGGAGAAAAGGCCCAGTGATGAGACAACACAGGTGCCTATGGCCAAGAAGAAAAAGAAATGTGCATGGACTTGCAGCTACAGGTGATTCCCACGCATGATGGGCTCTGCGGCAAGCTGCTCTTAATTTAGCGTTATGGTGAGTGAGTTACTCATGGACTTTATATTTGTTCTGTGGTGCCTTGTTATGTTGGCGGCGCCAACATATGATGTCCTCCTTAAATCTATCTATCTCTTAAATGCGCCAACTTTAAGGAGTTTGCTGCTATGAGTTACATAAAAATGTGGCTTCACATTTATTGTTATATCTACAAAATACCCCAGTTTTTGTGTTGCTCGTATCATTCATAAGCATTACCAAAGTGACCTCACCATATTAAAGCGTTATTGTTACCGTTGTGGTGTTAGTACAGGTACATAAAAATACATAGCGGATTTGCGTTTGCTGTTGTAGCTTTTATAAATCAGCCAATCATCTCTCCTTATATATATATATATATATATATATATATATATATATATATATATATATATATATCATAAAATTGGTATTTATAACCAGGGTTGGGAGGGTTACTTTTAAAATGTATTCCGTTACAGTTACAAGTTACCTGCTAAAAAATGTAGTTAGTAATGTAATCCAAGTACCATACTATTAAAGTAATGCAACTATTACTTTGGATTACTTTTGGATTACTCCAATACCAAGTATGCTCATGAAGTCAAAATAAAACAAAAATATCACCACAATTTATATTTCTATACAGTGCGCTCCTGCTATCTGCAGGTGATAGGGACCCGGGCACCAAAGGGCTCCAAAAATCCTTGTATAATTAAAAACCATTGAAATGCTTGTACAGTATAGATATATTGATTGATTGATTGAAGGCCACAGACAGACAGATAGATAGATATCAAATGAATAGGGAGAAAAGGGACACATTGTGCTTTTAAAAGCACATTTCCATGGTCATTTCACCCACGCACACATGCACTAATAATGCTATGAGGATGACCACGCGTGTCATTAACTGCAAAATAAACTTTTGATCCCAGTCAAGAGTTAAACCATATTGTGTATGGTGAATTGGTGGGAGGGATATTTGTTCAGAAGATGTAACTCATGTTGTAGCGGCAGCTAGCAAGAAGTTCAGCGTAGCATGCCGCAGGATCGACTTTCAGCTGAAACGTTTCCTTTGTTAAAGATAAATCGGTCCTTCAGCAAGACAAGTTTGTTCCAAACCGTAAATACCGGTGGCCACTTGTTTCCTCCTTTCGTCCGTGAACACTTTTAAACAGGCCACGTGCCCGACACAACGTCAACAAGTCTCTCTCTCTTGCTCACCCGCTCTCGCTCTCTCTCTTGCTCTCTCGATTTCTTGCCCGCTTTCATCGTAGGATTTGTAATCTCTCAAAATAATCCCCATTTTTAATAAATGTACCTGTAATCTGATTACATGTTTTTTTCCTGTAACTGTAAAGGAATCCAGTTAATTTTTTGGGGGTAATCTGATTATGTAACGGTATTCCGTTACTCCCCAAGCCTGTTTATAACCATTTCTAATTTAGAATTAAAACATTGTGATAAAGTTGAGAAAATTATTTTATTTGAAAGATAAACATTTCAAAGCAAAAAAAAACATTCTAGAATTTACATAAACTATAGTAAAGTATAAAAACATAATCACCATAAATCTATTTATTATACAGCAGAAACAAACAAAGATGTATACACTCTGTAGTCAAGAATCTAAAAAAATGAGCAGTGAGAAAGAAATTAAAGAATGAAGTACTCATATATTTACTTGCATTCCTGAATAGTACTGCTTATATTAAATGCAATATATATTGTATAAGTCAACCACATCTCTTTGAAATACTGTTTGAAGGTGGTGATTGCTAAACGGAATGCCAAAAGTTAAACAAAATAAATAAACAAAACAATTTTATTCATTTAATGATTTAGTTCTTATTATTACTTACTATTACCGTCCGTCCGTCCGTCTTCAATTCCGCTTATCCGGGGTCGGGTCGCGGGGGCAGCAGCTTTAGCAGGGAAGCCCAGACTTCCCTCTCCCCAGCCCCTTCACCCAGCTCCTCCGACGGGATCCCAAGGCGTTCCCAGGCCAGCCGAGAGACGTAGTCTCTCCAGCGTGTCCTGGGTCGTCCCCGGGGCCTCCCGCCAGTAGAACATGCCCGGAACACCTCCCCAGGGAGGCGTCTGGAGGCATCCGAACCAGATGCCCGAGCCACCTCAACTGGTTCCTCTCAACGTGGAGGAGTAGCGGCTCGACGCTGAGTCCCTCCCGGATGACCGAGCTTCTCATCCTATCTCTAAGGGAGAGCCCGGCTACCCTGTGGAGGAAACTCATTTCGGCCGCTTGTATCCGGGATCTTGTTCTTTCGGTCACGACCCACAGCTCGTGACCATAGGTGAGGGCAGGAACGTAGAGCGACCGGTAAATCGAGAGCTTTGCCTTTCAACTCAGCTCCTTCTTCACCACAACGGACCGATACAGCGTCCGCATCGCTGCAGACGCTGCACCGATCCGCCTGTCGATCTCCCGCTCTAACCTACCCTCACTCGTGAACAAGACCCCAAGATACTTGAACTCCTCCACTTGGGGCAGGATCTCATCCCCGACCCAGAGAGGGCACTCCACCCTTTTCCGACTGAGGACCATGGTCTCGGATTTGGAGGTGCTGATCCTCATCCTAACCGCTTCACACTCGGCTGCGAACCGCTCCAGTGAGAGCTGGAGATCACGGCTTGAAGAAGCCAACAGCACCACATCATCTGCAAAAAGCAGAGATGCAATGTTGAGGCTACCAAACCGGACCCCTCAACACTTCCGCTACGCCTAGAAATTCTGTCCATAAAAGTTATGAACAGAATCGGTGACAAAGGGCAACCTTGGCGGAGTCCAACCCTCACAGGAAACAAATTTGACTTACGGCCGGCAATGCAGATCAAACTCTGACATCGGTCGTACAGGGACCGAATAGCCCGTATCAGGGGGCCCGGTACCCCATACTCCCGAAGCACCCCCCACAGGACTCCCCGAGGGACACGGTCAAACGCCTTCTCCAAGTCCACATACTTACTATTACTTATTACTAAATTACTTTAAAATAACCTTTTTTACATTTGAAAAATTATACTTAGTTTCCTGCTATTTCCGCAGACACCTCATCCAGCTCCCATATATCGATGGGAATAAAATTGCAGTTTATGGAAAGGTAATCCACAAATAGGTGTACAGTGGGCCGCCGCATACTCGCAGTTTGGCATTCGCAAATTCAGCCATTTGCACTTTTTTTTGGTGTGGGGGGGGGGGGAGCATCGAAAAATATTCCACTTTTACACACTTGCTCATCTAATTACTAATGGAAAAAAATCCGTGTTAGATTTGTGATTGAAAGTGAGCGGGACAGTACTGTCATATTGACATGTTTGCTTTGGCTCACGTTTGGTTAAACTAGAACCAAATACGCCATCAAACCCAGTGGACTCCATCACAACTGCTCAGTGGAATATCACAGTACTGTCAGTTTGTGTGTTGTCACTGCATGGATCCAGCGATTTGGGGTCAGTAAACATCGAATGTTATGTAGCCCAGACTTTACTACTACCACAGGTCGTCCCCATAGCATCGGCACGTCGATGTAACACTTGCACTTTGCTGTGCATTCAAATGTCCATTGATTTATACCCCGCTGTACTGGTACAATAATACAATATTGTTATATTTATGATTGAAACTCTTGATGTAGGCAAAAATAATCACTCTTAGGGGAACATCAATTTATCATGGAAATCCACTATTCGCGGTCAGGCTCGTTCCCAATCCCCTGCAAATAGTGGTGGTCCACTGTAGCACAGCTTATTTGTTTCGTTGTTTCTCATTCAAGTGCTCCATATAAAATACACTCTTTTTTTTTCTTTTTAGGCATATGGGGGCTTTCTTGCATCAATCCTATTACTCTCCTATAGCTCAACTTTCAGCTGCGGCATAGCAGTGGCTCCTATAGCTAACTGGAGATTTCATGGTAAGAGGCTTATATAAAATTCACATCTTTATTTTATGTATTGTTTCACTTTTAAACATTTATTCTAACCTAGAATTAGAAGAGAATATAGTGTAGGGATGGACAGATTATCAACTGGGCCGTTTATCTGTGCCAATATTTGGCATTTTGAAAATATTGGCATCTGCCTTTTTACAAATCCGAAGGCCGATAAAGCTGGCACCTCACTGTGAATGCTTTCGAACGTAGCAAATTTGGGGTTTTCATCAGGATTTGTAAAAAGTTCATAGACAGTTTTTACTTGTCGAAAATACATTTTGAACATGTTCAGACAATTTGTGACTTTCTGCGAAGATCTTTTGAAACCTTTTACGAACCCTGACAAAAACCTATTAGCTAGATTTGCATGCATTTGTTGCTCAGTGAGATACAGGGAACTTTTCATTTATGTATTATATAAATTTCCACCATTTTCAAACATTTACTTAAAAAAACAAGAAATATGTTGAAATTTTGTATTACTTTATTTACAGTAGAAAACTTTAGGTAGCTATTGCTTGCTTAGTTTTTAATTAAACTTAACACATTCTGATGACCCTGACAGCTCCCTGCCATTTTCTTTTTTTACAATTTTTAAACAATTCTGTCTTTTCTTTAATATGTTTAAAGCAACACTAAGGAACATTCAGTTTATGTTGATTATGGTGGCGCAATATGGACAAAAGTGGTATTGTTATGTCAGAAGGAAGACCACATTTCCTACGAGGACCACTGACTTTTTATTAAAAAATTTTTTTAGCTCACCCCAGTTAGTGAAAGCCTGGCTAATGTTGATTCTTGACTGACCTTTCATCCGGGGTAGCTTTTGACTTATGCTATAAAAGCAGTCAGCACATTTGTAGTTTTTTTGTTTGGCAGTGTTTCTACCATCCTTCTCAAAGTTACCGGCCCCCTCAGGCCATGGCAAAGGTCCATTCAACTACAAACCCAATTCTAAAAAAGTTGGGACACTATACAAATTGTGAATAAAAACTGAATGCAATTATGTGGAAGTGCCACATTTTAATATTTTATTCAGAATAGAACATAGAGAACAGGTCAAAAGTTTAAACTGAGAAAATGTATAATTTTAAGGGAAAGCTATGTTGATTTTAAATTCCATGGTGTCAACAAATCTAAAAAAAAGTTGTGACAAGGCCATTTTCACCAATGTGAGGCATCCCCTCCTCTTCTTACAGCAGTCTGCAAACGTCTGTGGATCGAGGAGACAAGTTTCTCAAGTTTAGAAATAGGAATGCTGCCCCAAGCTTGTCTAACACGCGTCTCTAACTGTTCAACTGTCTTGGGCTTTCTTTGTTGCACCTTCTCCTTTATGATGCGCCAAATGTGCTCTATAAGTGAAAGAAGTGGACTGCAGGCTGGCCATTTCAATACCCGGATCTTTTTCCTAGGCAGCCATGATGTTGTAATTGGTGCTGCATGTGGTTTGGCATTATTGTGTTGAGAAATGCAAGATCTTCTCTGAAAGTGATGATGCCTGGATGGGAGCATATGTTGTTCTCGAATCTGAATATACCTTTCTGGATTGAAAATGCCTTTCCAGATGTGGAAGCTGCCCATGCCACAGATGCAGGCTTATAAACTGAGTGCTGATAACAACTTGGGTTGTCCTTGTCCTCTTTAGTCAGTGTGATACAGCACCCCAGTTTTCCACGAACTTCGAATCGTAATTTGTCTCACCACCAAACAGTTTTCCACTTTGCCACACTCCATTTTAAATAACCCCTGGCCCAGAAAAACGCCTGTACTTCTGGGTTTGCTTTAGAAATGGCTTCTTCTTTGTACTGTAGAGTTTTCATCTGACAACGGCAGCTGGCACGATGGATTGTGTTTAACCACAATGTTTTCTAGAAGTATTCCTGAGCCCTTTCTGTGATTTTCCTTACAGTAAGCATTCCTGTTTGTGGTGCAGTGCCGTTTAAGGGGCCGAAGATCATGGGCATCCAGTATGATTTTTCGGCCTTGACCCTTACACACAGAGATTGTTCCAGATTCTCAGAATCTTTGGATGATGTTATGCACTGTAGATGATGATTACTTCAACCTCTCTGCAATTTTTTGCTGGTAAACACCTTTCTGATATTTCTCCACTATCTTTCTGTGCAACATTGGAGGAATTGGTGATTCTCTACCCATCTTCGCCTCTGAGAGACACTGCCACTCCGAGAAGCTCTTTTTATACTCCAATCAAGTTGCCAATGGAGCTCATTAGTGGTAACTGGTCTTCCAGCTGTTTGTGCAATTGACTTTTCCAGCTTTTTATTGCTACCTGTCCCAACTTTTGGGAGATTTTTTGGCACCATGAAATTTACAATGAACATATTTTTACTTAAAAATTATACATTTTCTTAGTTTAAACTTTTGACCTGTCATCTATGTTGTATTCTGAACAAAATTTTGAAATTTGGCGCAGGGAGTAGGTTGGCCGCAACGGCAGAAGTTTATTTACAAACTCGAAATCACCTCCAGCAGAGGGAAATAACGCTGAACACAAATTGCTCAAAATTGGAGAAAAAAACCCAGGGCACTCAAAAAAAAAAAGGGACAACTAAAGGCGCTCCACTCAGGAGTGAAAAAGGCACAAAAACAAGGCAAGAGCTGTGGCGCAAGAGCTGTGGCGCAAGAGCTGTGGCGCAAGAGCTGTGGCGCAAGAGCTGTGGCGCAAGAGCTGTGGCGCAAGAGCTGTGGCGCAAGAGCTGTGGCGCAAGAGCTGTGGCGCAAGAGCTGTGGCGCAAGAGCTGTGGCGCAAGAGCTGTGGCGCAAGAGCTGTGGCGCAAGAGCTGCGAGAACGCTTCTATGCACGACGTGTAACACTTCAGCACTGGGAGGTGGCTGATGCAGTCTATTTATTAGGTGGGTAACTGGAGACAGGTGGAAGCAATCAGGAACTGGAACTGAGCATGGCTGGAGGAAGGGCAAGTGACCTGGAGTGAGAGTGGTGGTTAGTTCTTTCAAAATAAAACCAGAAGTGGATGGACCAAAATAAGAGCAACACAGGCCCGCTTACTGCGGTGTGACATTACCGACCCCCTTCTTGATGAGCGAGAGGTCCACTATGACTCAGGAGGGACCCATTGCCGTTCTTCGGGGCCATAACCCTCTCAATCCACCAAATATTGTTTTCCTCGACCCCGGTTATGAACATCCAGCAACTTCCTGACCTTGTAAACAGGGCCGCCTTCCACCATTTCCGGGGGAGGCGGTGCTGGCTCCGCTGGGACCATGGGGCTGTCCCGGACAGGCTTCACCTGACTGACGTGGAACATCGGGTGGACGCGGAGGGGTCAAGGCAGATGAAGGCGTACGGCCGCAGGACCTATGGACTTGGAGATTGGGTAGGGCCCCACGAATCTCGGGGCCAGTTTCGGGCAGGGTACCTTGAGATGTAGGTTGTTTGCGGACAGCCAGACTCGCTGACCCGGCCAGTAGTGGGGCGGAGGTCTCCTTTTCCGGTCCGCGGACCGCTTCACTCTGTTACCCTGGCGCTGGAGAGCCAGTTGGGCCGCCGACGAAATTCGGCGACATCGGTGGATCAGGGCGTGGGCAGAGGGTACGGTTGACTCCTCTTCCAAGTCGGCGAAGTAGGGAGGGTCGTAACCGTGGACATACTTGAAGGTTGAAAAACCTGTTGCGGATGTGGGCAGAGAATTATGAGCGAGCTCGACCCATACCAGGTGTTTGCTCGAGGTTGCCGAGTTTTGGGACACCAGGCATCGGAGCCCTGTCTTTTGTTGAGGCATTCAGCTTGTCCATTTGCCTCTGGATGGTAACCGGAGGTCAGGTTGGCCTTGGCTCCTAGTGCCCTACAGAACTCCCTTCAGAATCGTGAAACAAACTGAGGTCCACGGTCTGATACGATGTGGCGAGGAAAACCATGGACCCGGAATACATGGTCTATCATGATCTCAGCTGTTTTCTTGGCTGATGGTAGTTTGGCTAGGGGGATGAATTGTGCCTTTTTCGAGAATCACATAATTTTGCACCAATGAAATGAGTTTTTCTTAAATCAACAACTTTTGCTCAATAATGAATGGCAATACTGTCATTCATTTTATTCAAGTCCATTATTTTTTTCAACGTCAGCATTGTAGATTGGGGTATGACTAAACATTTAATAAGGTTATTTTAATATTTTATACAAAAAATCTGACCATACCTGCAGGGTTCACAAACTTTTGAGCAGCACTGTAGATAAATTATTAAAATAAAATAATAAAACATTACTGGCAAATTGTTGTTTTGTTAAGTGTCCGTAAGTCAAGAATAATTCATGAAGGGAAAAAAATAGCATAAGCAATGATACTCAAAATAACAGTTTACTTCTCATCTTTTTACAGGGTCCGCTCTCACAGAGAAATATTTTGGATTTCCGCCTAAAGACAATCTCAAATACCAGGTTGTGCTATAGTGTAGTTTTTTTTCAAAATGAATTGCTATTATTCTGTGCATTGTTATTGTGTAATTCCCTAAAGAGCACCAACACCAAATATATCCATACCCATATATTCATACCCTGTCGAATTTTATCTTGTGATTGGATGTTTTCTATCTGGAATTTGTTGTACACGACTGTAATGTAACATTATGGTTACATTTACATTTAGGTCAACTGTCGTACATAAAATGGCTGCAATCCACGAAAGGGAAATCATATATTTTTGTAAAATTTCAAAGCTAACATTCTACACTTTAATCATACCTCCAGTGTATATCTCCCTGTATATCATTGTCTTGTATGACAGAAGTATGTATTGTCTCTGGCAGGTTTCAAGTCTACTCAGTAACATCACAGGACAGGGTCCATTGGAATTTCTTATTATCCATGGCACAGCAGATGGTGAGTAAAGCTGCAGGAGCAGCTGTGACTCAGAAGGGCTTGTGCATGAGTTGCATTGCATTCTAAGTTGCTGAACCCAAAACTGCTTATGTGAGTTAGGCCAGCGGCTTCTTCATTCGGTTCATCAGTGTTGTGAGATGGAAAGCAGAGGCATATCCGTCTCTCGTCTCTTCCCGTCATTGACGGATGCCCACATTTTTGGCGAATGCGTTATCAAGGTTTTCGTTCATCGATCTGGGTCAGTACAGATGGTCCTTTTCAGCCCGTGTATTCTTGTGAGGCTTCCCGTCATAAAAGACACTCTGTATAAGCAACTGCCTTTGCCGGGAGGACACGAGAGACGGATGGATACAGATATAAATGCATATTGGCTTACACATCAAAAATCTAACTGAAACTCAATTTGGGATTGTCAGCAGGTAGGTGGGGCGAGCTTAATATATAATTTTTTATCAGAGTTTGTGCAAATGTTAAAAGATTAATTTATGGGTGTCAGGCGATAATTCTTTTTTAATCGTAATTAATCGCATGACTTTAGTAGTTAAAATGCATTGTGCTGTTTAAAAAGGTAATATTAATATTAAAGCTTTTTCTACATCATGCATGCTCCACCAATGATGAGTACGAAGAGTCCAGACTGTTTTACTCTCTCTGTACCTATGAGCATTTATCTTCTTTCTAGTAGAATGTGCGGACCCTGCACACTCCACAGTTTCTTTGGGGAGGGGAGGGGCGGAGTTTTCTTATCTCATTTGAAGTCATGTCTTCGTTTGGCAACTGTGGCTGTCGCTGTTACGCTTTGGGCCAGAGGTGGCAAAATCTGCAAAGATCCTTTAACTCACGATTAATCACATGTTTGTATCTGTTCTAAATGTACAATAAATGTACAATAAATGTGCAATAAAATATTATTTTTCTAAGTTTTAGACTCTTGTTAACATAAAAGTGGAAAGTGTGTTGAGGTCATTTTCTGCCACTAGATGGCATGATTGCATTTGTAAGAAGTTGGTGACAGCCAGCTCAGTGCATTTTTCTTTAAATATTAAGAGCCAGGGTTTTTCCGTCCATCTATCCATCCATCCATCCATCCATTTATCCATTCATTCATCCATCCATCCATCCTCTATTGCTTATCTGGGGTCAGGTCTCGAGGGCAGCCGCTTTAGGAGAGAATCTCAGACTTCCCTCTCCCCAGCCACTTCAACCAGCTCCTCCAGCGGGATCCCAAGGTGTTCCCAGGCCAGCTGAGAGACATAGTCTCTCTAGCGTGTCCTGGGTCGTCCCCGGGGCCTCCCGCCGGTGGGACATGCCCGAAACACCTCTACAGGGAGGCGTCCAGGAGGCATCCGAAAGAGATGCTCGAACCACCTCAATTGGCTCCTCTCCACTTTTGTCCCAGATCGTTAAATGGCCACAGGAAGGCGGCCGGTAATGGTATCGGTTACCGCCGTGAGTACAAATACCGTAAAATAAGACTGGTATTGGCACTGATACAGTCCTGCTCACCATTATTGGTACCCATCAAGGTAAAGTAGATAATGTGGAATATCTTCTGAAAAAAATGCACAGTCTGGAATCATGGTTTCAAGTACCATACGTCACACTGAACATAAAAAAAGGGCTTCATGGGCGAAACCATTCCTGAAAGAGACATAAAAAAAAAAACAATGGCTAATCTTTGCCAAGGACTACCTGGACACACAACAATTATTGGGGGAAAATGTTCTGTGGACTGATGAAACAAAAATAGAGCTTTTCCGCAATGCCCGCCAACAGTTTTATTACAAACAGCACAATGAAGCTTCCAAGGAAAAGAACACCCTCTTTACAGTTAAGCAGGATGGAGGATCCATAATTCTGCGGGGATGCCTTGCTGCATCTGGTACTGGAGGCCTTGATCGTATCACAGGAATCATGAAACCAGAGAATTATCAAGATATTCTAGGGAGTTATGTCCTACCAAATGTTAGACAACTTGGTAAGAGTCGAAGGTCATGGGTCATCCAGCAGGACAAAGACCCAAGGCACACATCCAAAAGCCCGCAGGAATGGTTGATAAGCAAAAAATACTGTTTTAAAATGGCCAGCAATGACTCCTGATCTCAATCCGATTGAAAATCTTTGATATGAGCTGAAATGTGCCATTGGGAAAACAAATGCTTGGCGATAGCTACAAGAAGTGTTTGGAACCTGTCATCACTGCCAAAGGGTGTGCCATTATTGCTCCACATGCTGTATTTTCTATTTCTTCTTTCAGGGATGTGATTTTTCCGCTAATTGGCGGAATTCCGCTTTTTTTTATCTCCCCCCCAAAAAAAAAAATCCGTTTTTTTTTTTTTAGTAGTTCATTGTGTATGCACATGACTCCGACAGATAACATCTTCTGCTATAACAAAGACATTTGTGGTATGCTCTAATATGAGTTACTTTTCATTTGGTCATGATACAATTATTTGTTCATGAAATTTGAACTCTTCAACATTATTTATGTGTTAACTTAGTAATCACATTAGTTAGATATGATGATATTGTCAGTGATAGTTTTTAAAAGCAAAGGCAGTCCAATGTTTTTGAATGTGACTGATTTTGAGTTGACCAAAACTGCCATTTTATATGGGATAGTTCAATATACATTGAAAATTTATGCTGTTGTTTTGTCTATTTCTTTGTCATGTGAGTGCATTGAAAGTGCCAGCGGCCCCCAGACCCCCGGCTAAATTTTCAAATAATTTCACTTTGGTCAAATCACATCCCTGTTCTTTGGAATTACATTATGCAGGTTGAAAAACAGTTTCCTTTGTGTAATTACTTTGGACATCCAATTAAAAGGTTCTCATGATATAAATTTCCATTTATTTCTGAAGATATTGTAGACATCATGCAAAAAATTAAGGGGTGCCAATAACAGTGAGCAGGACTGTACCAATACCTGGTATCGGTAGTCACCCATCATAGTCAGGATGATGCTACATCTGCCTCAATTTGAGCCAGGAAAAACCCTGAGAGCTATCTAATCTTTTATATGAAGTAACTTGTTAATTTCTGCACATTTTTAAAATTGCAAAATACTATTTGACCCCACAATATATGTATTATTATTACATTTATTACTGTTAAATTTTGACGTGAACGTGTCTGCTACGTTGCGACTGGAATTCTCCCAGTACAGGCTTTCCAACTGCGGTCATTAATCGTTTCTTTGGTGTCACAATTTGACTAAGCTTCTTTCAATCACAAAATTCCTTTAGTGGCTTGAGTCAACAAAGAAATTAAAGTACAAGAGGGACAAAAGAGGCAGGAGTTCAAGATGCTCACAAATGATTTATTCCACCAAGTAAATGAAAAAACCCACACAAATAACAGTGAGAGTCTCCATGGAGAGACCGAGATGAGCAAAGCAAAAGCTTACATGCAGAAATATGAGACAACGGACTCAATGGACTCACTCTCTCTATGGTTAAATAATCTTTCAACTAGAGTTTATCTGTTTATATTAGACTCCACAGTTATTACAACTATAATTTAAAAACATTTAAATTCAAACATTAATATAAAAGACAAATAACCAATTAAAGTGTAAAGACAAAAGATTGTAGGCCTATCGTATTGGATTACAACAACGCAAAACACTGACGCGATTCATCAGCCCAACTGTGGCATTTTTGCAAAACCAAAAGACTGTAATACATTGTAAATGCTGTTGACTGAAAACATGCTCCACTAGTAATGTTTGTTTGTTTTTCAGCGAATGTTCATTTCCAGCACACTGCTGAGTTGATCGAACTGCTGTCTGCATCTAATTTTAACTACACTCTCCAGGTGACTATATTTAACAATGGAAGACTGCATTTGTTGATGTTGTGTTTCTACTAATATTTAATAGGACACCTTATAGGAATGTGAGACTTTTGGGCTGTCAAGTTCAACATCTGAAAGTGTAGTACGAAGGAGGGAAGGGACAATTGTAACATTTTTTAAAATTGTGTTTCTATTTTAAAGTTCTTTTGACACAGGGTTCTGACAATTGCTACGCAAATTAGCTTCTAGTGTCTATTAAACGGCATGGAAAATACCCCTGCCACACAAATGCTTTTTGTTTTAAGGCCAATGCAAACTTCCCTCCCCCACCACGCCCTCCACCTCCACTCTGTGCATGAGCTCGCTTAAGAAAAAAAAGAAAAAGTTATTTCAATGCAATTAACTTCAACAAGGCCGCACACTAGCTCACAACTCACAAGCAGCAGATCTTGTGCACGCTGTAAAAAAAAAATATAAAAATTAAAACAGAAATAATAAGAATACCCCATTACTGGTGTACTCTGCCTCAAATTTGTCCTCATCGAAAACCTGACATTTTTATGAAAAAAAAGGACACCCGGACAGGATGTAAAAAAGTGGACATAAAAAGAGGACGCGTGGTCCCCCTAAATTACTTGGTGAAAAGGTGAAAACTGACGTTCCTCAAATGCGGCTGAAAAATATAATTCATACTGATTCAAGTCAAATTTATCTTTTGGTAAACTGTATCATTTTCTCAATATTATAACGTATCCTCATAAAGCTTGTTATAATACAACGGAATGCTTATGAAATAAGATAAATACATGAATGAAGCAAAATTGTGAGAAGGTAAGTTTGCTGGAGGTCAAAATTTATTTTGAGGACCAAAACAAAAAACAATTCATCACTATACTATACATTTTGGTTGTTTATTTTCGCCTCGAACACTTTCAGGTCAGAACTGGGAAAAGCCAACTAGGATAATTCCGACTTCCGTCCTTGAATGCAGCACAAGTGCTAGACAAAGGACAAATGTGCAAAAGGTGATGTCTATATTGTTCCTAATTGGAACAATTGCAACAGTCTCCCCTACAAAGGAGATTAATACTGTGAAACACCATTTTCATATATATTTTTTTTTAGCACAAATGACACTCACCTCTGATGAAGCTTTTGCTCCAAAAGTACCGTCACCTTCTTTCAGACCTGCTAGGTGGATTGTGGAAGTGCAAAACTAATTTCTATCAGCATGAGTTGGTAGTGGGTTGCCTGCTGAAAACAAAATAGTTCCATGATCTGTCACTTGATATACTGAAAAACAAAAACAAAAAAATACAGATGAATTTTGTAGAAGAGCTGATGCAAGATTATGTTGAAAAAATATTTTGAAAGACTTCAACAAGTGCTTTGATGTGAGGTTTAATGAATGACACAACGTTGCTTTTCTTTTCTGTTCACTTTTTTACTGTTGAACCTTTCAAGCAACACTTAAAACTGATCAACTGAACAACGGCACTATATTCACCATGTTTGATAATTGTAAACAAGTACTTTTTTGTGTGTGTTTGCCATATGACCTTGAAGCTTTCACTTGTGAAGAATCCAAATGAACCTACACACTGAATGAGTGCCTGTTTTGATTCATGACCCTGACAAGGTAGTCAGTGTGAAAAGTGAAAAGCTAGTGTTGCAGAAAACAAATTACTCATGCGCTTTTGCCAGATAAAAAAAAAAAAACATCAAAGATGAGTGAGCGTGATTGCACAAGTGGAGAATGGTTTCTTCTCGTCACCCGTAGTCACACTTGTCCGGTTCTGATGACGCTTTCAAACTTCTTTGCAGGGTTAATGGACTAGATGTATGTGAAAAGTTCCTGAAAATAACCTAAATCTCGCTTTTAAAAAAAAAAGACATAAAGTCTCACAACATAGAGTGCTACCTTGAAGTTCAACCAGCTGAACTCGAAAGCGTTAATCGACTTTTTCCATATTTTGCATCCACAGAGAGCCAGTCAGGTAATGTTTGTGCATTTTTCAAATTGTGATTATGTAAAACTGTTCTCAACTTGTCGTTACCCAGATTTTTCCAGATGAAGGACACAACATTGTGTCAGTCAAGAGCCAGCACTATATGCTTAACTCGGTGGTCACCTTCTTCAAAAACTGCTTTGAGGAGGGAAGGCTTGTCGATCAAAAGGAATCTAAAGATGATATGTAAGACGGAGAACTACCGGCAGGGAAACTGTTGTACACATCCAAGAATGTAGCACCTGCTAGCATGAGCCAACACCTTTGCACTCACTCCTGAAGGACTGGTATCTTCAAAAGCAACCTAAGAGGATTTTTGAAAATATACAGCACTATATTTGCTTGACGCATGACAATGCCATATGGTTATGAAGTGGTATTAAGGTTACATAATAAAAATATAATAATTTACCTTTAACAAGAAAAGAGTCAATAAAGTGGTAATGTTAAAATTGTAACACAAAAAGGATAAAGTAGTATGTGTGTGTGTGTGTATATATATATATATATATATATATATATATATATATATATATATATATATATATATATATATAATGCAAAGAGAATAAAAGCCTGATATTGTACAATTTCTATATTTTATGAATGAACATCAACATTTGAAACAATATTTCATATACTCGACTAACGACTGTTGACACCTCCCCTCAACAAATTCATGCTCAAATTAATCAGTGTATTAGTACTAGGATTTTGTGAACATAATTATTTTAAATGGTATTAGGGGCAAACAACTTATTCTGTTTTTTTCTCTCTGCAACAATGCAGTCTCTACTAAAATGTGCTGATACCATTCATATTGTATTTCATCACATTTTCAGGCAGCTGTAGTTTATATGTATACCACTATGTAAATAGAAGTTTATATGTATACCACTAATGTATTGTATCAGAACCCCGAAACACATTAACAAATGATGAAACACAACGTTTACGTGAGGGGAGGTGGGATTCGAGGAATGTGATTGGACGGAAGTACCTCCCTACTAACAGCACAGTTAAGCGTTAAGAGTTTACATGTGCTTAAAATATATAGAATTAATAGATATTACAGTTTTATATTGGCGTTAACGTTTAATTTAGTGAGATAGTTGGAGAAAACAAACGTCGTCTGGCACAAATGAACTAGAAACCCTCAGATCGTATGGCATTTATAGGGTGAATAAAAGCGCGGAAGTTCAGTGTAGGCATACGGCACTCCGACCAATGCTCATTTTGCGAGTGGGTTTTTGGCAAAATCTTTTCTCTCACTTAATATGATGTATTTTAATTTAATGTAATATTTGTACAAACAATTCATTTGTAAAACAAAGAATTGCTTTAAAATTTGTGGGCAAGGTAAATAAAAAGAGAACATTTGGTTGCCAAAAGCAAGGCTAGAGTCCACTCGCAAAATGAACATTGCTCTGGAATCTGTATGGTTTACTACTATACTGGACTTCCGCTGTCCAGCCACCCTATAAAAGCTATACCATCTTATGATTTCTAATACATCAGCCATGGTCGTTTTCTCCAACTATGTCACTAAATTAAACAGCCAACGCTACTATAAAACTGTAATATCTATTATTTCAAAATATTTTAAGCACATGTAAACTGTGTTTAACTGTGCTGTTAGTAGGCGGTACTTTCATCCAATCACATTCCTCGGATCTCCCCTGCCCTCCCCCCACGTAAACACTACTTACGTTATCGAAATGTTGTTGTTTCATCATTTGTTAATGTGTTTCTGGGTTTTGCGTGCTTACCTTTTTGTGCTCGTGTTTGCGATTACTTTTTGTTTTTTGTTTCATACTTTGTGTTTGTGTTTTTTTATTTGTTTGCTATTACATTTTGTTGTTTTGTTTGGTATTTTGTGTTTGTTTTTTTGATTTGTGTTTGTGATTACCTTTACGTTGTTTTGTTAAATTTTTTGTGCTCGTGTTTTTTTGGGGATTTGTGTTTGCGATTACTTTTTGTTATTTGTTTCATATTTTTATTATTTTTTATTTGTTTGCGATTACATTTTGTTGTTTTGTTTGGTACTTTGTGTTTTTTTATTTTATTTGTGCTTGTGATTACCTTTTCGTTGTTTTGTTTCATTTCTTGTGTTAATGTTTTTTTACTTGTCTTTGCGATTACGTTTTGTGTTTGCGATTACCTTTTTGTTTTTGTGATTTATAATAAATTTGCTGTCGTATTTTGTTTTTTGTTTGTGTTTTTTGGTTTGCAGTCGTGTTTACTTTTTTGCGTTTTGCACTTCAGGGCCACCTTACTCCCGCCTCCTTTCCATGTATCCTCCCGCCAATCACGCTCATTTACAATAGTCGACCCCCCAAATCAGAAACAAAATAGATAGCCACAAATACATATATCAATGTGAAAATAAATCATCTTACACTAACAGACGAATGGAAGCTGAAATTAATTCTGTTCTTGCAGAATTACTTACGTAAGTAATTACTTACTTACTAATTTCCTTGTTGAACGTTGAACAGCGAGAGGCGCTTTGTGCATTTTTACTGGTAAACATTATTTTTACAGGAAAAGATGGGCCCCAATGATTCTAGTTAAGTCAAATTAAACAAAAAATAAAATATTTAATGTAGTTAGAAACAGATAGTTTACACCCTTGCTGCCGTCAACAGGTGGTACATTTATGAAATTCACGCATTCAGCAGCTCGTGCCTGATCCTGAACTAACATAAAAAACAATTAAAAAGTGATCACGTTCTTGTAATGTGGCATTCTGATTGGCTGCAAGCATCTGTGTGATTGAATCACATTGTAAAAGCTTGCATACAGTGGGTTGCCGTTCCCTTGCGATTCAACATGGAATCACCGTCGAACTAGATACAAAGTTCGGCAACTAATGAAAACTAGTTGCACAACCACACACGCTTGAAACACAACTAAATAGTTAATGTTCAATCCTGTTATTCTGTGTTTGGAAGGCTTTAGTAAATGTCCAGATGAAGAGAAAATACAATTGTAGCTTCTAAAATCACAGAATCATTAATTTTGTTATTTGTTTAGTTAAAAGTAAATGTATTTGTATAGTTAAAAGTAAATGTCATTGGTTATGTGTGTACAATACTGACTCGAAACACTTTGTTTAATCATTTTTTATTATTTATTTATCTATTTATACCCATGGCTAGAGAACAATCACAATAACCCCAACATCACAAACCGGTCCTTTCCCCTTTTAAAATGATGAGAGAAAAAAAACACCAAGCATTACAAAATCCATCCCAGAAGTAAATTATTGTAGATTAAACATAATAGCAACATAACCATACGATACAGCCACGTCAAATCAATGAATTCCCTTTAGACTCAACTTTATGCGAGACATCTCAAAAATATATTTATGTACACACTTTGCTGTATTGTACTGTACAAAATGTGGCAAAATTTGACACATTCTCTGTAGACATGCAAACACCTTATTGATATTGTAAAAATGTCTATTTCATAACTTCTATTGTAATACATTTTCAAATATTAGTTCTTTGGAGAATATCCTGAAAAAAAGAATATGCACCACTTTTGAGATGCCACTGCCTGCATTAGTTTTAAATAACACCATATTGTGAAATTATCCATCCTCATGTAGAATTCTTAATTGAGATGATACAGCAGACAGTTTTGTCTTTCAGATCCTAAACTGTGTCTATTTCTCAAACACCTGAGTTGACATTGACTTATGTGACCCTTCTAATGCAAAACTACCACTGCCCGCAAAATATATTACAGTATGTTGAACCTCATAAGGCATTGTGCATGTCTACACAAAACCCTTGTTACAATAAATGTGACATAGAGAAAATGGTTTTATGTTAGGGGGCAGTGGTGGAGGGTTATAGTAGGAATTGCACTTATTCAGGATCTGAGTGGCCGGGGGAGCATTTCATTGTGCATCAACACATAGCCTCTTCTCATGAGAAATGAATAAAATATCTGATGAGAAATACATTGTTCATAGTGAAGAAGTACAGTTTTCTTTTTTTTGTTTATGAAATAAAACACTTTGTGAAGCTATTCAAAACAGTGCTTAACGTTTGTCAGATATTCTAGTCACTAGTAGGGTTTCCATCCACCCAATTTTAATCGAATTTTCAAGAAATGCGAAAATAAAACTGAATGGAAACGCTAGAAATTCGAAAAAGGGCCCAAAATTCCCCAAAAAGTTTGCTAATTTAGGCTATGGAATCAGGTTTTGTAAATAAACGCTGACAATACCGGATACACGTTGCACGTTTTGATCGGATATGACGTCACACGTATGTTTGTAGTCACAAAGCAATGTCGGGCGTATGTTTGGAGGGACGAGGAAACAGAAATATTTTTGGAATTAATTAAAAGTAGCGAATATTAATGCACTATATTAATGAATATTCATTGCACCACGCTGTCGCTTCCTGGTCTTCTTCTTCTTCTTTTAAATTACTGGTGGATCAAATCTCAGTATGGTGTATACCGCCGCTGAGTCCCCTCTTAATATTCGCAGAAGAAGAACAGATGGAAACGGGCATAAGTCGCATGTCCGTTTTGCACATTTTCACAAAATTCGCATAAAAATTTCAAAACATTTGGATGGAAACCCGAAAATAGTTACAATCCAACAAATCCAAGAAGAGGCAAAATGTGAAGTGTTGTCCTACCTTTGTTAGCACAAAAGAGACCTGGGTGAAGGGAATGAAACAGAACCATGCATCTGTAATAATGGTGAATGACCTCAAGCATGACAAGAGATCCCGCAAAAGACGAGGACAGTGTTCAGTGTGCTTTGACAATAATTGCTGTTGAACTGAAATTATGTTCGAGGCTATTTCCTACCTCAAGTCCCCGCAGTAAAAAGTGTCACTGTCATCATAGGTGTCCGTAAATTGTCTTCTTCATAACACGTGCACTCACACACACTTAAGCATGAGCAGCTCTAAACTATTGTGTCTGTACCCATCTAAAATGTGGTCCAAATGCAAAAAGGCCTTCTGCTTACTCCTCATCCTCGTCTTCGTCATCAATCGGTGGGAGTAACTCTTCCTTCAAGCACTCCCTGTAGAAGCTAGTAAGAGTGGCATACAGGTGCTGGTTGCTTTGATGAGACAGGAAATGGCCTTCGTCTGGGTAGAGCTGGTGGGGAGAAGGCACATGAGTCTGACAATATGAATTATGTTGAATGTTCTGATGAAGGCACCCATTAACCGTCGGGCAGGCTACATCCTTCTGTTAACACTGGTATGAAAGAGGGTGCACAGACACATTTGTCACCTGACCACCACCTGCTCAACACAATACAACTTACAGCTAGGTTAAAGCACATAAACCAGAGCCACATGGAAGATAGCAAACCCCATTTATAGGGAAACACAAAAAAATGAATCTTGTAATAGTAAACAACAGAACTGAACCAAAAATTTCAAGAAAACTTGAAAGTTTGAAACAATTTTCCCCATTGTACTGTGTACAATGACACACATTTGAAAGTAATATTAAATAGGCTGTTGTCCTCATAATCTCCTTTGCTTTCCCCCAGCGCTTTCTGTACATAGTTTCTGTCTTGCTATATGTTAGCTTAACAATTGTTAAAATGTTAGCGCTGGATCAATTCTCATTGGAAATAAACCTCACAGAAAAATGTAAAACTCTGTTTTATATGCTTTAAGCCTGTATCTCACTGAGTGGCGAATGCTTGCAAACGTAGCAATTTTTGAGTTTTGCTACGGTTCATAAGAAGTTGCTAGCATGTTCGCGAGCATTTTGCTTTGCAAAGTAGCATTTGTAAACAATCGTAAGACGTGTCACCAAAGTTTTTTTTTATTTGCCAGTATGATAGAGACCATATGTGACCATGGTTACTGTTGTTACCAATATATGTCAACCCATTCATGTTTCACAAAAGCCTATTTGATTGGGTTTAAGGACACAAATAGCAAATGGTGTGGCGAAAAACAAAATCTTCTCTGTGACTACTGATCTTTTGTCTCAAAGTTGATCCAGTGCCGTAACGTGCTGTTTGCATCCTAGCAGTTCAGTTATTATTTTGTTCAACTAAAGAACACAAGTGGTTAAACAATTTGTGGAAAAACACATTTGAAGACAAGGGCTGACCTGCACCACCCTGTATGTAATAGTTTTTTTTGTGTTAAATTTTATGAGTTACAAACATCCATTTTGGACAATGGACAGCAGAAAACTGAATGTTGGAGAAGGGCACATCTTTTCAGTCTGCTAGGAGTTGGCAAACAATATCAAAGGTTCCGAAACAGTGGCAAAGGAGTTGCAAATAGTCTTAAGCGCTTTCTCCACCTTGGTTGCTATCTTACTAAATGTTAGCATAACAACAGTTAGGATGTTAGCAGTAGTCATTTAATTGGACCACTGCAAATCTAAAATAGCTCTACAAGGCAAGCTCAACTCTCAATAAATGCTTCACATATGTAGGTATCAGACAAGCAACCGCTAGCAGGCCAAATAAGCATTCATGTTGATACATCACCTACATCACAATCGAGCGATACTAGCACAGACACACAATGTTGTAAGTTTTTTTCTAGTTGGATTTATTTAATTGTTTATGCCCATTTATCATTTGTTCAAAGACTCTTACTATGTAATTTTTAGAACAGTTGTGATGTTTTGATTTGTTTTTATCATGTGGATCTGTTTTTTTATAATTGCATTTAATACTTGCACTAACTACAATTGCTCTTTCTGTTTGTATACTGTCTACAATAACAACAATAATTGTAAATACTGTAAATTGTCTTACGTTATTATACTATCTTGTATTTGTATGCAGCAGTAGTATGGCAGCCATGTTCAGTCCAACTGAGGATGTGTGTGCAGTACATCTGCTACATTTGGCACAGTGTATGAATGTATTATTTTGCATCACTGCTTTTTTTTCTTTTTTTTTCCACATTTGAAACGGACAAGAAGTATTTTTTCAGTGACGGTAACCTGCATTGAGTAGTTTGCTCCAACTTTCACAAGGTTCTTGACAAGCTCAGCAGTATGTTGAAAGTGGATGTTAGCTGCAAATAAAAAAAGTGAAAATGTGTCAGCACACTTCCAACTCAAATCAGGGTTCTGGTAGAATTGAAATACAAAAACAAACTTGGCATTCATTGCTCAGCCGAGAATGCATTCCTCTGAAAATTTCTGTATCAATTTAGGCAACACACTTTACTTTTCTCTTTTTGATTAAGAACATTTGCCTCATTACCTTTCAGTAATGTTTGCTTCTTTGTGCTCAGCAGTGATGCACAACAGATTCAGTATATTCATTTTCAGACTATTTATTTTCATTTACCATCTGCTGTGCCGTGTACCAACATCAGTGTCTGGTCTCTTAGTGTATGAACATTCTGCAGCACACTGGAGAACTGGAAAGTAATGAGAAAAAGGAAGCCAAAATAAAATCATTAAAAATTACCTACTGTACTTGGGTAACTATATATAAGAGAGTAATGCTATACAACAAGAAACAAAGACTGTAGTAATTGAAAACTAATAGATACGCCGGCAGACATGTTGGAGAATATGTATGTCAGATGTGATCAAATGAAAAGGTTAATGGAAATGTATTTTCATTCTGAATACAGAATAATGGGCGCACACAAAGTAATTAAGACAACACATTGCAATAAAATGTCACCAAATTAAACACAATTGTTTCCGATTTCTTCTACCTCATTGCTGAGAAGAGAGCTTTTCAAGACAAATGCACCATGAATACATACATAAACCCATTGTGGCGGCCGTGGCTCAAGGTGTAGAGTCGGTCGTTCAGTAACCAGAAGGTCGGCTGTTTGATCCCCGCTCTCCCCAAGTCATGTGTCGTTTTGTCCTTGGGCAAGGCACTTCACACACATTGCCTCCAGTGCTACTCACACTGGTGTATGAATGGTGCGGATGTTTGGTGTTGGTCGGAGTGGCCGTAGGCGCACACTGGCAGCCACGCTTCCGTCAGCCTGCCCCAGGGAAGCTGTGGCTACTTAACTGGCTTACCGCCACCACAGTGTGAATGTGTGAGTGCATGAATAATACCCATTCCTCTGTGAAGCGTCTTTAAGTGTCTAGAAAAGCGCTATATGAATCTGATGCATTATTATTATTATCAAATTGTTGATTGTCAATCAAAGCTTTCTAATACTGTGACAATTGATGCAAAATAAGTGTAACTGCATGTATTGCATGATAAGATGTCGCCGCAAGCAGCTTTCAGAGTATTGACAGTCAAATGAGAAGCGGTGAACACACCTGGTATCTGCTGTCATCTCGTAGAGGCATGCCAAGGTACCGCTCTGAGAAGGCTGACGCTATGCAAATGACAAATGACACAATTTTTAACAGTGATGCTAAATCGCATTTTCTGAATAATTGTTTTTAGGGAAGTGCATAGAACCTTTTGTGTGTAAAAGAAACCATATTTGTAGGAATGAAAAGTGTTTCTATCCTATGTTACACACTCTTTCCTGCCTCTGGAGGCATAAATGATAATGCTTTATAAAATGTTGCACTTAAATACTGGAGTGTTTCTTCCAGTAGGTGATGAAATTGCTTCCCTGCATATGACACATTGCATTTTGTGTTTTGAAAGGTTTTATGCTTACCGTACAACTTCAAATCTGTCATGGGTGACATTGCACATGCACATTTGAAGACACTGTCCGTAGACTTAAGCAGCATTAATGCAACATAGGCTCCATAACCCTGAACAAAAAATAAATAAAACACATCATTGTACAATGCATGTAGCAATAGAAAACCTGTTGCAAGATGTGAAAAAAGAACATTTTTCAAATTCATCATAAACATTGTTAAGGTTTGTGGCATTTCCTTTTTTTTCCAAAGCGTAACGGGATAAGGCAATTGGAAAAATATTTTTATGCATGAAGAATAGAGGCTCACCTTTCCAAAAATTGCTATCCGAGTCTTATCAATGTATGGAAAGTTCATCATGTAGCTGGAAGAACACAAGATAAATAAGTCAGAGTTTTGAACACATGCAATGCCACTTCAAATCAGCAGGCAAAACTTTAATTACTATTTTGCGAGGTTCTTATTTACAGTACGTCGATAGATAGAATCTGATTGATTGAACATTATAAGTGATGCATGTTCAATAATTTGAAAAATATATATTTTTTTCTGGTTCCTCTGCAGACTCCCACCAAGACATGAGGAGTCAAATCAAAAAATAAAAACAAGTGAAAAATGGGCCATTCTTGCAAATAGTCCCCCTAATCTGTTCACCTGTGGAATGTTACAAACACCAGTTTTCTTTTTATTGTTTATTATTTTTATTTTTTTTACCATTTTACCATCATCATTCCCAGTCTCTTGTTGCCCCTGTCCCAGCAAAAACATTGCATTTGCAATAACCCCCCCCCCCAAAAAAAACAAACAAACAAACAAACAAACAAAACAACTATAGTATTTATTAGTTTGAAGAGTAAATATCTTGTATTTTTTTATGAATTCAATTGAATATAGGTTGTTTGCAAATCATTGTTTGTATTTACATTTTACAAAATGTCTCATCTTCATTGCAATTGTGGTTTGTATTTTCTGGTAGTCTGGGTGGACTGTAGCATCATGCTGACGCTTACAGGATAGTCTTGGCACTGTGATGAACATTTAGTATAGGAAGGGTGGCAATTAATCATGGGAGATATTATGTCTGTAGTTTGCTCATCTCAAGTGCACCACTCACTACAAGAGCCATAAAAACAAACATTGATTTTACTGATTTAAAAGTTGTTTAAGATGATAGAATTTGGAAGGTGTGCACACTACTTAAAAACAAAGCATTTTATTATTAAAAAGTAGATACATGTATCACACCACCCACTTATTAAGACTCCACTCACAGTGCTTCAGCACAGTTGCTCTGCTCTCCCCTTCCCATTGCTGGCCTGCAATGACACAATGCTGCACTACAGCACATTTTTGTATGCCTTGTGCATTCATGCACTGTAAATTTGCTTATTTTCACATGTTCTCTTAATTTCTATTATACACAGTGTCAGTTATTGTTAATTACTAGCAGTTTGGCTGTTTATTCATGTACTCATGCAGGAGAAATAGCACCATAGTCCACCTTTCTAATCACTTTGGCACATGACAGTCAACTTTTGTTCGAGGGCAAGAATCTCTGTCTGTGGTTGATATTAAATGCTACAAAAGACAAATTAATGATTTTTACCCATTCAGGATATCAAATGGAAGTAACTTTGTCAACTCAGGATGGCACTAAAATACAGAGAGTTACTCTTATTTTTTTTATAGTTACAAATACTTATGTATTTGGTTGGATGACAAGATGTCTTTTGAGGTCCATGCACTGATTTATTTATTGCTAAAGCACTTTAGGGCAAATTACCCCTTTACATTTTAAATCTGCTTTCTTACCATAATAGTATTTACAGGGTTTGGTCATCAGGAAAAAAATGCCATTAAAAATACCAGTGACAAAAACAGAACTTGATCAAATGCTTTTTTCATCATATCCTCTAATTGTTTCAATTGAACATCAAGCCACGTTCAATCAGGAATCACTCCCGCCACTCAGTAAACCAACCGTAACGGAACAATGTGACTGTTTTTAATCTAATGCCTTTTTTACTTTAAATTTTCCGTTATGTATTGCATGCTTGTTTCTTTTCAATCTACTGTGTGGAGTGTGTCAATCATAGTATAGTTGTTTGTGTGTGACTTTGTTTTGTCTCATGTCTGTTGTGCAAGTATCTGCCACCTATTTTGGCTTGGACTAACCCAATAGATAAATATCGTCGCTACTGTCCATTTTTTATATTTATTAATTTATTTTTACATTTTTATGTTTTTGGGATGTCTTCGTTCAGCTTCATCCCAAAAACATACAAATGTAAAAAAAAAAAAAAAAGGACATAAGTGTTTTTCACAAAGCAGCGATGATGTACAAAATTGGAAAACGTACTCCACTGCTGCGATTTGGTCCTGAACATCTACACTGCCCAGTCTCTGGTGGACCTCATGCAGGACCCTCTGGCCCTGGAAGCCGCTACCGCGCCCATCGAGACGAGCCACAATCACATTGTCTGAGCTGACCAGCACTGAGTCCCAGCTGAGAGCAAAGCGGTCACTCACGGCCTGACCACCAGGGAAGCCATCACTGTGGAAAGCAGACAAAATGACATTTTGAAACTAATTTGACTTCATTAAAGAAGAAACCATTAACTCATTCACTCCCAGCCATTCTCACTGAAGCAACACCCTTCACTCCGGCTGTTTTACTGGATTTTAACTGATTTTGCAAGGTCCACAGAATATTGTGTTCTATTGCTAAGAAAACATGGAACCTGCCAAAATAAAGGATTAGAGTCTAAAAAGTAAGTGTCAATCTGTTTCTGTTTTGCAACAATTAGCATTAGAATATAGCTGAGTTTCATCAGTATTCACAAATCTGTTTAAAACAGTGGGGGAAAATAGCTCTTGGCAACATGGCCCTGGTCTCTTATACTCTGCTGCACCTGCTGGCCGTTTTTGTAAAAAATTCCATTGCTTCAAGTATTCTCTTCATTTCTGAGGCTGCATTAAAGCCATATGTATGCTCTAGCATAAATCCTCCCATAAAAACGCATAAATATGTCTTTAGGAGCATGGTAATATTTAAACTAGCACATATTTATAAATTTTGGGGAGAAAATTAGTTAAGAATGTTCTGCTTACAGGCATACATAAGATCATACTGATTAAACAGTCAACCAGCGGAACACTACTGTCACTTTAAAATTTAGGAAATGTCCTTAAAATATTTCTTAAAATGATTACAGCCCTTTTCACACTGCATTTAGCATGGCACAGCGCGATATTGTCAAACCCATTCATTGTGTATGTAGTAAGGGGCAGGGACCGAGGAATGGAGCGTTGCTGGGCGGTGTGGCAAGAGGACTTCTGCCGTGATGGCGAGGTGCCTTGAACTGGAAAACGTTATTAGAGAGGAGCTGGCGGACTGATGTAGTGTTATTTTGCCAAACTTTTTTACAAGTAGCGGCACGATTAAACTATCCAAGTACCCACAAGTCAGAATTTTTTGCTCTTCTTCTTATGTAACAATGAAGTTAGGCTACTACATCAATACTTCCAAATATGGATGTGCTGGCATCTAGTAATTGTAAGTATTTAAAATGACTCTTCATACTGAGTGAGTGCAGTGTGAAAAGGGCTTAACTTGTATTTGATAAGATGTTTACATTGTGGATTGCAGGTTTTACTTAAGTACTGGATTTAATTAAGAAATTCCAAGTGGCATATTATATTATTGTTACTGTTATTATGTTAATAATAATTGGTGCTTGTCAGTAATACATCACCATCACATTGTGTCAGATACATACACGACCAAGAGGAGCCCATAGTGACGAGATTCAGAGAAGTCAGGCGGATAGGAGATTTTCAAAGGTAAATCTATACAAAGGGAAAAGGAGCAGCCAATATACTGTATGAGGGTTTCTCAGTAGTTATCCTGATGCACTATGTGAGCCTTTATAGCGGCCTTTATTCTCTCACCGAAATGGCCAATTGAAACTGTCCTGAAGTCAGTCAGCTGGATCATTTTGTAGTTCAAGGCTGCCTTCAGCAAGGAGTTGTTTTCAAGAATATAATAATCTGGAAAAGGAAAGAAATGTGAGGCTAGTCATTCACGGCATGTAAATATGTAATAAATAAACTGAGGATAAAGAGGTTGCACAGCTGAATGAGTATCTGCATTCAATTTGGAATATATGAAGCAGTCCTATTTTTTTCTATTTTTTGATTAAAAGTTATAGCAATGACAAAAAATATATACAGATTGTGACCTCTGTGGCCTTACCATTTCTCCAAACCAAATATTTTTGGGAGGGGACTAAATCAAATGAAATTCAGCCACAGATTTTCTGATGGAAAACCCCAGATCAATAGATGTGTCATTATCAAACCGCCAGGGAGTGTTTAGTTCCCAGCTGTGGGTGGAAGGCAAAGCCAAATAACCCTGAGCAAATGACTTTTCTGCAGCACAGTGTTAACTGATATGCATCCAGAACGTTAACTGATTTACACCCAGAAAGTATTTATAGAGCTTAACTCTTTTTCAAAGTTAACAGGATGACTTCTTCTAAAGAAGCCCTTATTTAAGCAGCACTTCCAAAATCATGACAAGGACAGATTCCCTTACTTGAACTATTGAGACTGTGTAAGATCACCATTGGTGTTCCAGGACCTAAAATGAATAAATACAACAAGACACAAATGTAATTAATTCTTGAACAACTTATTCAACAAATGTAAAAGTACTCTCTTCATATTTTCTGGAACTTTGTGTTTTAGTCTGTCTTGAAAAACTGTTTTTTGTTTTTAAGGGAAAACTGAGCTTATGGGAAAACTGAGTAAAGTCCACTTGTTTTGTTATGTTGTTCGTTGATGAAAGAGAGAAAACATGGTTGAGGTCTACAATTACCAGTACGAGTCCAAATATCCTCTGGGATGCATTCGGATTTGAGGTTGGCGGTCTGAACAAGGCCTAAGTCTATTAATTTTATTGGCAAGAAGAAGAAAAAAACACTCCTTGACAATTTCATCTTCTCTGTTTATTTGCACAAACTGTAGCATTAAATTTTTCTCATTATCTTTTGGCAAGTTGTATTTGCTTTGACCTTTGCACTGTAATGCCCACTTGTGTCTCACTGAAATTGATTTGTTATGTTCGTACTTGCATGAAAACATTAAAGGTATTAAAAGCATCTTATGAGTGGAATTATACAAGCTTGTTTATCCTGATGAAAAAGCAGGTGCTTTGTGAAATGGTCAACTGAAAACAAGCTTTCTCCGCATTTATTGCTTTAGGGAGAGGGAACATTGTTTATTGTCCAATAAATCAATACTCCAAAGGCCAAATGCTTCTAAGCATGAAGCACTCTTATCTGCCAAAATAAATTGAATACACAAAAACAACATGAGGAATCATCCTCCACTAAATGAGTCAGTCAGAACACAATATAATTATCTGCAAGTAATACAACATGGAGTTAATTCATCCTGTTAATTCTATGCTTCCATATGTAACTTTAGCACAAAATTGATTAAAAACCAAATACACATTTCTTTAGGCCCACCTTCGTCAAACTTTCAGGGATCATGTCAGAGCTCGAGCTCCGCTGTTCAAGATTCTCACTGATATCTACAGTTCATATCTGATCTGCTAATGAGACACTTGAGGTCACATGTGGCTGCCATGGTTGTGGCGCGGCGGTGCCACAGGTTATTGTGTCCCAGAGGAAATAAGTTGTAGCGCACATATAAAATTTTAATGACAAGTTTGAAATTATTGATAACATTTAACTATCATTTTGAAAATAAACTATTACATGTTTCCACGTATTGCTTGCAATATGTTGACATATAGGGATGGGAATTGATACGATTTTTATAATTCCGATTCCATTTTAAATTCTGCTAAACAATTGAATTATTTATCTATTATTTTATAAATACAGGTACTTTTTTGGAAAAAAAGGAGAATAAACAGGTAGATTATCATCCAGTTTGTTTTATGTCTTAATTGTATCTGTAAACTAGATACATGTTTCAAAGTAACAACCTTACAAACCCAACAGTGAGGTCTAAAGAGGTTCACTAGGACTACTTGATAGGGTGCCATTGGCCCCTCAGTAAAAAAAAAAAAAAAAAAATTGAAAATAAACATACAATAATAATATTAATAATAATAATAATAATAATAAGAAATCTTCTGTAGAAATGTACAAAATACAACCTAGATTATTTTGTGGCAATTACACAGCATGTAGAATCGTTTACTCTAAAAACAGTTGGGAAAAATAACCCAATTATGGATCAAAAATGAACCGATCCACTTTATGGGTCAATTTGACCCAACTTTCTGGGTTGTTTTATACAAAATGACACACTTTTTGGGGACCCAAGTAAAGGATCTGAACAATATTTATGAGTTGTTTTACACTAAAAGACCCATTTATTGGCTCAAAGTTGGGTCAAATTGACCCAAGTAGAGGATGTGATTACCTACCTTTACAGTGAAGGATAATGTGCTGGTGCGTTGGGCTTAGAACAGCATCAAAATACAAACAGTGTGCTTTATTTAGCTCGCATGTTAAACACCAGCGTGGGAACAATCCTACAGTTTTCACACTAAAAGAGAGAGAAAATAGGTAAGATAATGGATGAAATGGAATGAAAACACACAAAAACCCTGAATACTATACAGCTAAAGATAATTAATCCAGTGCTTTGCAGCCATGATAAAATAAATGAGAATATCAATCAAACATATTGACAGTAGATATGCTGTAGCAGAACTGAAAATTACACAATATTTTCAAAAGGAATGCAAATGGTTAACATTATCATTGTATGATAGACAAAGGTTAATCTTTGCACATCATTGTCTCCACAAGGCAGGATAAAACCAAGAATGACATATCGGAAACAAATGAAAAACAAACCTGTAAAGTTGACGCCTTCGTGGAGAACCCTCTGTACTGAGAAAATAACTAGAAAAAGATGATAAACAAAGTGAGCTCCGGTAATATTTTTAGAAAAACTATTAACTTTTTTCAGTGATCACATTTGTTTCACGGAAACACAAGTCATCAGTTAAACTTACAGATTATCAGTGTTTTCATCATAGCCAAGGATCTTCGTCACCTCCCAGTTTCCTGATGTTAAATGTCGGACTTCATTTTCATCTGTTCTGAACTAAAATGAGCAAAATAAGATGTGTGACAATTTGTACTTGTATATTAATTATTAGTGACAATACGTATAGTATCATTCACAGATATATGAATGCACTACTGTCTGGTAGAAGCAAACATGCTACATCATAGTGCCATAAAATAAGATATAAGTCACATTTAGAGCTTATTTAGTTGTAAAGAAAATATGAATGGCACACTAAACGTGATTTTTTATTTAGGCATATTAAGTGTTTTTTGTTTGTTTGTTTTTTTTAATTTTGAGACAAATAAAACTTCACCTGAGTGTTAAACATAGCGATGTGATGAAACTCTCCGCGTCCCCCTTGTTTCACTGGAACGGTCAAGAAGAATCTTTTGCCATCTTTAGAGAACACTGGCTCTTGGTTCTATTAAAAACACAACAACAAAGAAACACGGTGTTTACGGACAACCCAAGCCAAATCTGAAGTTCTTACTTGATATATTTGACATAGAGAAGGCAAACCAAATACACCACCATTGCGATACTTTGATAGTCGTCTTTAAAAGGGAATGGCAGATTCCAACCTTCGCTGATCCACAGGCAAAATGAATAATTGATGCTAATAAAAAAAAACTTGGAACACCAGAACCAAATTTTAAATTCATTGTAGTCTGGATGTGTTGGGGGTAAACATGTGCTCTGGAAGGAGCCTAACAAATAGTGATTTAAAGGTTTGATTTATTAACAAATAAATCATGTGCAAAATGTTCAGACAACAATAATATACTGATTTTAAATTGGTTTTAATGTAAATATTCTTAGTTTGTGCCCCCTTCCCTCCAAAACAAAGAAAGCTATTCATAGCTTCTGCATAACTTGCTTAAATGCCACAATGAAGTAGTTAGTAACTATTGTAAACATGTCTTGTAAACCACCTATCCATAACATTCGGATATAACAGACTCATGCTCCACCCCTCACTAATATTCGAAAACGACGCTCAAAGGGGAAGTTGTCTGGAGGACCATTGGTCTTGTATAGACCCTTCTTGCTGACGTCATTGCTTAGCTACCGCTCCGCCTCCTGGAGGACAAGCCCCCCATAACAAAATAATGTAGAGAGCTTGATTTTCGGTGAGCGTTTTCATTAAAAGCTGGGAAATATGTCAAGTGTCACAAAAAACATCCCGAATAGGACACTACATTATTGCGACTCATTGGAACCAGCCGTTTGGTGCCGCTACCTACTAAAAATGGAGTTGGTTGGGGGGCAAGGTGGAAGTGGAGGCCTAAGGTTGGATGTTTTTGGTTGAAACAGTACGTCAATCACTACTTTTATGGTGTAAAATGGCATTCATTAAATCGTTGGTGTCCGGATATACTCGTTTTACTGTATATTGAAGTCTTCAAGCTCTCTTAGCTTGCTAGCTGCTAATAAAGAGACCGCACGTTTACAACACATTCCTCAGCAGAGAACAAGCCTGAGTTAAAGTGTTGTGATAATCGTGTTAAATCGTTAACTTTTTGTTCAGAATTACTTGCATTCTTATGCAAAAAAAAGTATGAATGATTGTTTCACTAAATATAATGTGGCACATTCATCATGTCTGCCTGGAATTTACAATCCGAGATTAATGTTATGACTCACTGTATATGAAAAAGAGAAAAACTACCTGATATAAAATGATCTGAGCGTATACTCTTTCTACTTTTTGTGGGTGCTAAGCAGTTGCGTCATAGGTTCGCTAGCCACCGTGCGCGTCTTTAACTCAATTCCTCACTGTCTTCCGCCTGGTTTAGAATCACTGCTGACAGCCGAAAGAATGATCTCATCTCTCGTTGAGCGATTAGAGCATCCGTAGGAGTTCACCATAGCATTGGTCGCTGATTTATCAACTGTTTGACCTATTTTCTTGGTCACACTGATTGTTTTCTCATTCACTCGTGTTGGCGGCTTGTCCTCCTGCATGGGTCGGCATCCAAACGTGACGTCACACTAACACCGTCTATACTACGTCAGTGACTACGTCAGATTCAAAAAGTGACGTCAGTAGTCTCTGCTCGTCCAATGAGAGGACAAACAGACAAATTGTGTTCATCCCAATGTTTATCCTGAAGATGGCGTCACACATTTTGCCCCAAATTCAAGCTTTCAACAAACATGCACTAAAATGTCAAAATAATAGACAGCATTAGTAGACACCCGTTTATACAGTTCATCAGTAAAATAAAAGTTGATTTTGGATTGAGTAACCCTAAAAGAACAACAGCTTTTAGCAATCCGGAAGAAGTGTGTATTTATTTATACACACCTCAATTTCACAAAATAGCAAATTTTTAAATCTTTGACTTTTAAAATGACAAATTAATCAAATTAATTTGATTTATTGCCCAGATTTATTTGGGAAGGTTACTTAGTTCCTTTAAAAATATATTCTGGTACAGTTACTAGCTACCTGTTAAAAATGTTCCAAGTATCATGTAACTTTACTACTTTTAGATGACTCCAATACCAAATATGCTAATGAGAGCAAAATAAACCAAATATCAGTAATATTCATTAACAGTATCAGTACATGTCATTTTGGTCTTTTCTGTTCAATCAATGTTTTTAATACTATGCATAGTTTTGGAACATGGGAGGAATTGTGATAGATAGGGATATATAGAAATATATTGCAAGAGATACAGTGAGATAGAGATATATATAGCGATATATAGATAGAGATGTAGAGATAGAGAGATATGTAGAGATATCTATACTTTCCTTTCCTTTACTTATACTTTCTACATTTGTGTTTGTGTCTGGAATTTACATTATATTTTGTAATGACATTTTTTTATGCAATAGCACTCGAATGACACTTTGTTTGTTTTTAGATCCTTACAGTATAACAGACAGTAAAGACAATTTTTATTAACTATAATTGTCACTGGGTTATAACTAGTGTTGTTCCGATATCTATACTAGTTTTGGCAGAGGCATCGATACTGCATTAAACAAGTGGTATCGGTATTGGTGAGTACCAACAAGTAACATGCCGATACCATTCATTCTGACGCTAATATAGGACTTTAGATGCAGCATCTTGTGTCTTGCTTGTGCACGACATTCACTGATGTGTGACATGTTTACTGCATGCCGAGCTAAGATATCCTATTGGCCCTTGAATGTTCTGAACCAATGGCAGAACAGCTTTTTCATGTTGAGAAAAAAAAAAAAACGTAGGTATTGGTATGGTATCGGCATCGGCCAATACTGCAAAGCTGGGTATCAGAATCGGGGGTCAAAAAACGGTATCGGAACAACACTAGTTATAACTTATAAAAGTATTGCTTGATATCTTATATTGAGTTGAGTAGAACGAATCACCTGACTCGGATCTCTGTACATCAATCTGACATGATTCATTGAAAATATCCCATTATTGTCAATCACCAGTTGAAAACATTACTTTGATCCAAGGCTGTCAGCATCATGCATGTAGGAGAATACAGATCTCCATTTCATATTAAAAAAATGTTCATTAGGTGCACAACTGTGATTATTACAGCAATAAAGTTGATTGTGAGAGATAATATATGGCCATCGTTTGCATTGTTAGTTGTAGGAAATGAGATGTGAAACTTTCACTGGAAAAAAAAAAATTGTAAGATGGGACTTAAAAGGGTCTAACGATTTGATATACTTTTAGTAGAAAGAAACAGAAAACAGGAAGAAAAAAAACACAGTTACCTGTTTGGAAAGCCAGAGCTCAGAATTTTCTTCATGTCTCTGAAAAAGACACAACGTAAAATGTGATTATGTTTTTCTTTCTGTTTTTAAAAGAGTTTTCTTTTGTTTCAACAAATTATTTGATCACATGGTGAAGCCCTCGTTTAATCTTCTCTGGGAATTAAATTCTCACTCCTTATTTCATTCCAAAAACAATAGCAGGCATGACAGAGGGTCTTTGCGGTTCAACTCATTTATTTGTTTATACAAATTATACAAAATCAAGGAAACTAAACTGGAACTGGTGCCTGCTGAGTCCCAGTGCTCAATTTTAGTAGACAGTGCACATCAACAAAACTGGCACATCTTCATTTTCGTGCCAGGGTGAGTTTCGTTTACTGTGTTGGGGAAATTGGCGTAAAGTTTAGTCTACTTTTAGCCACCAAATTATAAGTTGCGCTGGATGCATGTCAAATGAAACACACTTGCTATGTCTTGTCCCATCAGCCCTCTTTGTTGGTTTGTGGGGTGCACCTACTGTTACACAGGCTCCTGTTGTGGTGTCGCACACAGTCAGAGTGGAGATGTTCTGAGCCCGGTTCAGCCATCTAACACACGTATGAGTCTTACTGATCCATTTTACCATGGTCACATAATGATCCCTAGGGGCAGAAAGATTATCATATCTTCTTGTTCTCTGGACATTAATTATGACAATAAAAAATAACTCTGTAAAGTCAATTAGTGTTAATAGTGTGTTATTAAGCAAATCAATCAAACACATTTTTTTATCTTGTTACGAGAGAAATGAAGCCCTTCTCACCGTAGTTTGAGGCTATCTGGTGGCATGAGCTCCAGCGTGTGTGTCGGCCCGTAAAGATTGACAACAAAAAGTTTCACCACTGGATTGGGTTGGCCAGCCTGTAAGTGGGAGTCAGAAAAAAAGTTATTAAACTTGATTCCAAATCTAAAGAGTAAAGGAAAAAAGTGAATTAGCTTAAACAAGTTCAACAAAATTCATTAAAAGGATTGTTTTATTTTTGCGAAATTGCATATATTAACTAATTTGCCCCCAAAAACGTATTTATATGTTTTTTTTTAATGTTTTGTTTCAAATGAGTTTTTGTAGCGGTTCAGCCTGGTTCTGGGGGCCCTGAATCTCCTGCCGGAAGGCAGTAGCTGGAGCTCATGATGCAGAATGTGAGTCGGGTCATTAACATTTTTCTGTGCCAGTCCGGTGACGGACCGCTCATAAAGCATCTGTAGGGAAGGATGATTCCTGACCCCCATGATCTTCATGGCAGTCCACACCAGACCGGCAATCTGTGATCTTGACTGAACAGTCAGGTTGCCGTACCAGGCCGCAATGCCGTATCTGATGATACTTTCCAATGCAGCCCGGTAGAACATGATCCTCTGCTCCACTCCATAGACCCTAAGTCTGCGTAGGAAGTAGAGACGCTGTTGAAGTTTGGAGCAGAGACTTCCAACATGTACCCTCCAGCTGAGTGTGTTGTCGATTGTTGATGTCGGACTCCCAGATACCTGTATGAACCCACCTGGCTGATGTGGTTGCTTTTAATGACGACTGGCCTGTGGTCACCAACAGTTTTTGGATCAAATATCACCTCCTCTGTCTTCCCCACATTGAGCACAAGATGATTCTGGTCACACCACTGGACAAATTTCTCTATTTCTGAGAAATAGTCCAGTGGGCAGCCGCCGGTCTGCAGCAAGCTGACGATAGCTGTGTCATCAGAGAACTTAATGATAAAGTTCTCTGGTGTGTTGTGTTGAATGCTGAGCTAAAGTCAACGAACAACACACGTGCATAAGCTTTCCGGCCGTCTAGGTGTTTGCTGACCAGATGTGTGATGCTGTTGATAGCATCGTCAGTGCCGCGACCCCGCTTGTAGGCAAACTGAAGGGAGTCTAAGTGTGCATCCACCTCCCCCCTGAGCCGAGTCACCATCAGCCTCTCGAAACACTTCATGACAATGGAAGTTAGAGCCACAGGCCTGAAGTCATTATTGACCACAGGACATTGTTTTTTAGGAACCGGGGTGATTACTGATTTTTTCCAGAGACTGGGAATGGTGTGAGTCCACAGATCTCTGGAAGATGGGCTGCCATGCCGCTGTGAGCTCCTCTGCACAGAATTTTAGCAGAAGGGCAGATATCCCATCCGGTCCTGAGGCCTTTTTTGTGCAGACAGACCTAAAAGCAAATTGGACATCATGGGGATGAATCACCAGCCTTGAGTCCTGCTCATTCACTGAAATGGACCTCAGGACCTCCCCACATTCAGAGGAGAAGTCCTGGGTTTCGAATCTTAAATAAAAGTCATTCAGCTCCCTTGCCTTCTGGAGGTCATTTAGGGTGCTGAGACCTTTTTGAGCAGGAGTCAAATTGGTGATCCTCCTCATGGTGTCCCACATTTTCTTGGAGTTGTTAGCAGCAAAGTGTTGTTCTATAGTCTCTTTGTGCTTCATTTTCGCTTTTTTAAGCATGTGTTTGAGTTCTTTTTTAACCAGTTTGAGCTGGTCTCTGTCCTGGTTCTTAACTCTTTCACTGCCAGACGTTTTCAGAAACGGGTTGTCCCCACTGCCAGCCGATTTAAGCATTTTGAGTGATCTTTCAAGGTCCACATAAAATGTTGTGTTTGGACTATGGAAACACACATACTACCAAATGAAAGATTGGACTCTCAGCTTTCATCAGAAAAAAAGTTTGTTTCTACCTTATTCCGTTCTTCAGTAATCAACAATAGAAAATGGTTACTTTCACCGAAATTCTCTGTTTTGAAACAAAAAACGGAGAAAAAGAGCTTTTTGTGAAACTATGTTATTTCATGCACTCTAGTGAATTGTACACTTCTTTTTGTCCATGAATGATGCCACAAACACCTAAATAGTGCTTTACTTCTGTAAAACACTTTCACCAACAATGAAAAAGTGTTTTTTGATTGCAAAATACGTTTATTTCCATTCAACAGTGTAACAATTTGACAAAACAATTTCGCAAACTATTTACAAATGTGTGCAACTGTGGTACTACTTACAATTATGTGGATGTTTCAAATACAGTTTTTCCTTTTGTAACGCTCTCCTGCGTGCAAGGAGACGCCAGGACTCGCACAACAGTTTACTTTCACTTTCGCATTGGTCCGTTTTGCGTGCAAACGTTACACTATCTTGACGGCCTTTTTTTCCGGGGAATAAAAAGCAAGTAGCAGACTGTACACACTTCCTCCGATGAATATGCATTGGACTCGGGGCACTCTCCGTCGTCCGATCGAACGTCCGCCTGTGCGTGCTCGGTTGTGTTCCGCGTTACGACACCGTCATAGCCGCCGCGTCAGCGGTTCCAATTTCGCCGTCAAGCTCGGATTCACCTTCATCATCATCGATGATGATCATCGTCGTCATCAATGTACTATTTTAGCGTTGGTCGATGCCTTTCGTCTTGTAAGTGTAGAGCTGCTTGCAAACGCTCGCCATTGCCCGTTCCCTCCTCCATCTAGCTCCATCTAACATCTTCTACTGCCGCGTCAATGCTTCCCAACCACGGAGTCACCACCCTTATCTTTATCATTGATGATGATCATCGTCGTCAACAATGTGCTCTTTCAGCGATGCTTTTGGTCTTTGAAAAAAACGGCTCGGGCGTGAGCTCCTCGCGACCGGCCGCCATTTTTCCTTTGTCTTCCATTCTCATCTCCTGCTCGATGCTCTAGCTCCGCCTCTACTGACGCCCACCCGATCTTGTCAAAAGAGAGTCATCGCTGCCCTCTAGGGGCCAAAAATAGTCATTAGGCACAACAGACCGGCTGGAAACTTTCACCACAGCTCCGGAGGCCTTGCCCGCACCCGTTTCAAAAAAAAAAAATAAAAAAATTGGATGACGTCTTTAGACGTCATTGGCAGTGCTCCGTAGGTTTTTACTTGACGTCTATAAACGTCAATGGCAGTGAAAGAGTTAAATGCCCTTTTTTTTGCGGTTAATACAGTCTTTAACCTCTTTAGTAATATACGGTTTGTTGTTGGGGTAAACAGTTATTTCCTTTGTTGGTATGATGTTGTCCACACAGAATTGAATATAGTCAGTTACAGTCACAGCAGCAGTATCCACATCCAGCCCATGAAAGGTATTCCACTCCGTGCATAGGAAACATCCTTTAAGGGTCTCAATGCTGTCATGAGACCAGATTTTAACAGTCTTTCTCTGTGGTTTGCTGCATTTGAGAGCTGTTTTGTAGGTGGGGATGAGGTGAATTGTGTTGTGGTCTGAGTTGGAGAGGGTGGGGCGGGCTCTACTCACATATGCGTTCTTCACGTTCCCAAAGCATTTGTCCAGGACACTGTCTCCCCTTGTTCCACATTTTACATACTGATGAAAACCCGGGAGAGACAGCTCCAATTTGCAGTGGTTAAGGTCTCCTAAGATGAAAACCGGGGCATCCGGGCACCGTCGCAGTTGTTGTTGAACGCAGTCGGAGATGAAGGCGGCGGCGCTGGCGGCGTTCCCGCTGGGCGGAACGTACACGGCGCAGAGGAAAATGTTTCCAAACCCCCTCAGCAGGTAACCCGGCCTCAGACTCAAGCAGAGACGCTCCACGTCGGGGGTGCAGGTGGTCTGCCGCACCGCGTAATTCCGACACCAGTTGTCGTTAATGTAAATACAGATGCCCCCACCTCTGCTTTTTCCCGACGCCTCAGTCCTGTCGGCGCGAATGAGTGTCAATCCCTCGATCTCACACAAAGAGTCTGGGATGTCGCTGTGGAGCCATGTCTCCGTGAACACCATGGCGCAGGCGTCCCGGTGCTCGCGGCAGGCTGAGGTGAGGCTCCTCAGCTCATCCAGCTTGCTCTTTAAGGACCTCACGTTGCCGAGCAGCAAGGACGGCAGCGCTGGTCTGCATCCTCTTCTCCGGAGCCTTTGGCGTGCTCCACCTCGCTGTCCTCTCCTCCGACGGTGTTTCCCCGGGTCTGCTCGCCGAATCTCCTCCGGCAAGTCGGGGGGTGGTGTGTCGCCTGTTGAGCGTAGGGCCCAGAGCGCGTCTCTGATGTAGGAAATCAACAAAGCCATGTTGTTCCTTTGTTCTTCTGTTTACACATGCCATGAGTAGATTAGGCTCCGTTCGGAGCCCCGACGTGTGCTGTAACCCGCGGACAGATTGAGCAAGTGGCTCATAATTTAAAAAAGTTAAAAATTAAAAGTTAAATAAGGAAAAGGTTAGAAGAACTGCAGCTTTCCACGGAGCCCGTGTCGCAGACGTGCTGCGCCAACGTGACCGGAAGCGGAATAGATCTCACATTTATCAGATTATTCTATTAACTGGACAAAATCAACACTACTACCTATTACAGAAAATTCATGGAACCCTGCAAGCCAGGACCCACACTACTCATTTCCTATAGGCAATTTAAAATACTTAGGCATAAAAATCTCACCTAAATTAACTGTTTAAATTCATTTAAACTTTACTCCACTTCTGGATAGCATTTATAGTGACTTGGAGCGCTGGAATAATCTTCCCATTTCTTTAATAGGACGACTAGCCACCATAAAAATGAAAGTTTTACCCATAATAAATGATTTTTTCTGAATGATTTTATTTAAACCTACGTCTGACTGGTTCCAGTTGTTGGACTCAGCAGATTAGTCTATCTACTTTTCAGAAAAGTAAATCCAAAGGAGGTCTAGAGGCACCAAATTTTATGCACTACTATATAGCTAACCAGCTAAAATATATCATTCTCTGGGCACGACCCAACAGATATACTAACTGTTGTCTGTAACTAGAACAGAAACATTGTAATAACCTCAGACTTTTAGATTTACTCTTTATTACAACATTGATTAAGCGACACAATTGTTTTAAAAACCCAATGATTTCCGCCACCCTGACTGCCTGGTGGAAGGCACTAGAAATTACAAAAGCCCAATTGGAGCCCTGCGGGCTGTCTCCCATATGGCATAACCCTGACTTTCAACTTAACAACCAATCGTTTTATTTAGGTGTGTGGGAGCAGAAAGGAATTACACATCTCCACCATCTTTTCTCAGATAATATGTTTATATCATATACATCCTTGCTCCAAAATGACAAAATAAAAAAATGATTTTTTTTACATTATCTGCAAGTTAAAAGTATGCTAAAGAAACAAATTCCAACACTTCGGGGTAAGCTCCAACCGCCTGCTTTAGCTAAAGATATTACAAAGCTTTCTCCGACAACAACAAAAAATATGTTACTTTCGTATACTGATAGAATGTATTTACCCATCTCGAAATGGGAGACAGACTTGTCTATAGCTCCGGAATCTTTGTGAAAACATATTTAAAATGGCAAAACACAAATTTATAACTTATCCAATATAAAATTATTCATAGAACATACATTACTCAATATATGATGAAGAAAATGGGACTCTCAGACTCTGACATTTGTCTCCAGTGTTTACAAAACACTACAGACACTTATTTTCATGCTTTATGGTTATGCACTCCGGTTATGTATTTCTGGACTAAAGTCTTAGAAAAACTTTCCGCTATCTTGGACTGTAGAATACCTTTATCTCCAAACTTGTGTTTGCTAGGTGACCTAACAACAACTGATTTACCACATAAATATTTTCAATCTACACTTGTAGCCATTACTATCGCAAAAGAAATCAATTCTTGTTAACTGGAAAAATAAACAAACTCTGAATATCGACCAATGGTCTAACTTCCTCATAAATCACATTTTAATGGAAAAAATATCTGCCTCAAATAAAAACCAAATATCTAAATTTATAGAAACATGGTCTACGTATGTAGAATATTTTAATCTAAATCTGGTTACTTAATTCTGCCTGTTAGCGAGAGCCACCACATCGCAATAATTTATATTGCTGTTTCTGTATTTGGCAATTTGTAACTAATGGTTGTGTTTTTATAGTCAGGAACCCAGTTACTGCCAGCAGGATCAAGCAGACTACATCAAATGACACCTTACAGTCACCAACTCCTCAAGATTTACTACCAATGGGCACTAAGGGTTAATATTCGGGCTCACTGCATGCCAGTGGTTTAACTCTATAGGTGCTGCCCCCCCTGGCTGAGCATGGCTTCTCTGCTTCTCTGTTGGCTGCTGGGTGGCGGCTGCGTCTTGGCCGTTACCTGGGTCTCTTGGGGGATGCTGCGTTACGGTGCTCTCCCTGGTGTCCGGGGCGGCGCCTCCCCGGCGCGGTCCGTCGCTCCGTGCCCGGCGACGCGGTTCGGGGCGGGTGGGCTTGCGGGGTGCCCCGTGGTTCCCTCGCCCCTGCCCCTTGCCACTTCTCCCTCCTCGCCTGTCCTCCGCCTCCCTTTTCCTTCTCACCCTTCCTTCTCCTCCCCCCTCTCTCTGCTGCCCTACCGCTGCACCTTGCCCTTCTTGTCGTCTCCTCCCCGCCCCGGGGTGGAGGTTGGTAACACGGTGGGTAGTAGGTGATATCTGGTCGGTGCCGGATTTCACTTTCCTTTCTATTCTTTGATCCTTCCTCGGGTCTCCTGATAACCCCACGACTCTAGCTGGATTCTGAAGTATTCGGTTTAGGTGAACGGTATGGGATTTTTAATAGGTTTTAGGTGAATTAATGAGTACAGACTCACACGCACGGACACATGCACACACTCACCCGCACATGCACATACTCACGCAAATACTCACGCACATACAAAAAAGAGAGAGAGAGCAATGATGATGACATGTCAAATCGGTAAGATTACCGAACAATACAGAGCTTTCTCTAAAAAATAAAAAATAAAAAGGGAAACAAAAGAAGAGTTATGAAAATCTTTTATTCAGGTTGAAAAGTTCCCTAGTGCTACTTTAACGACAAAGTACAGGTACCAATTATATCAAAGGCAGGGTTTTATGTACAAATAGAATACTGTATTTGGAATAAGTGGTTAAGAGAATGGATGGATGGAAAATTGTAAAGTCATGGGATTTTTGCAATAAGAAAGGCAACAGGGCATTCTCAATTTGCATGATTTACATTATTACACAAGTCTCCTGATTCCATGCTGAGTGGCAAATTGTGTGACCATTTTGCCATAAAGAGATTTTGACTTCTCAGACTCAATAGTTCGTATTCTTAAGATGCTCGAGCGACTGTCTTTTTTTTTTTTTCTTGTGTTTGTTTTGATCAGTTTACAGCAGCGGTTCTTAACCAGGGTTCGGTCAAACTGGGGTTTGGTGGAGGTCAAGACACATCCCGACTCAAATGATGATGTGCCCCACTTGGCCATCCATCATTGGCTGCAGGTGATCAAGCTACATTGCTTGGCCTATCTGTGCTGCAGGGAATTTGATTCACTCAATAGTTGACTTCTGAATGTTGTAATGGTACGTTGTTTGATTTCTTTTTTATTGCAATCCCTTCATACTAACTACTGTATATTGAGTTAAAAAAAGTGATTGGACAAATATATGCAATATGAGATAACATGTACTGTATAATTGAAAGTATGGTGTTCCACAGGGTTAAATTCTAGGACCCCTCTTGTTTTCATTGTATTTGATAAGAAACTGGTGGGGTTCAGTACCTCCAACAAGGTTAAGAACCACTGGTTTATAGTATTTCACCAAAGTGAGTATGAGACAACACTCAAAATACGGCCATTAATAGCTAAACACTTGGCAGTTTTGGCAATATGCTCTTGGTGGGCAAATACAAAATCTCAATATTTTAAAAATGAAAAACAATAGAAAACTCTAGCTTGGACATACAAGGTTGTACATACGGTACTTCAAGTTTTTATTTCACACCCCCAACAACACGAAAAAGTCACACGCCATGAGGTCCGGGTATCTGGCAGGCCAAGAGTAGAGAGCGAGGTCTGTAGCACCTCTCCAACCAATTCAGCGCTGATACCCCGAGATCTCAATGGGGCGGTGGTCCAACTTGGTGAAAAATTAATCATCGAATAACAGCTGCAGAATCAACATGGTGGACAATGACTTCCTGAGTTACGTTTGGGAGGAATTCTCATATCGGCTTGATAATGTCCGTGCTGCCGGGGGTAGCCACACTGGCCACTTGTAAAATGTGAAATCAAAACTTGAAGGTACGTACAACACGTGTCGGCGCTAGAGTTTTCTATTAACATTAACTCAGTTCAATAAGATATATATATATGGTGCAATGTTGTGTACATACCCATGTGTGTGTATATATATACAGTATATATATATATAGAAGTGTGTATATGTGTGTGTGTATATGGGTGTGTGCAATGTACTTCTCTACACATGTATACTCCTGTGAAGACTTCTGGGAAGTCTTCTACTTATTGCTGCACTTCTTATTTATTTAATTTTAATTTCATCTCTTTCTATTCTGTTGTTTTCTCTTACTGTAAACTGCAGCTGGACGGAGACCAGGAAAAAGTTCCCCACGGGGAAAATAAAAGTATATCGTATCGTATCGTATTGTTTTTAATTTTTGAAATATTATGTGATGGTTTTGGCGTATTATTTTTTGAATCACTCTGTAAATGAAAAATTCTGGATACAATTTTTGGGAGCAGATTCCAATTTCTGAAGTGTAATCTTAATATTTTCAGAGTTAAATTATGACCAAACTAGGTGTTATTTTACAGAGTTGCAGATTACAGATGTAATTAGGGTCCACCTGCGCACTGGCAGTTCTCAGTTTTAGAGACGAGTTGGCACCATTCTCATTTTCCTCGCTTGTCACAGGAAACACTAACATTCGAAAAAAAGGAATTTGGGCACTGGAAGTAATTTTCACTTCCCCAAAAAGTGGACTGTTAAAATTTGCATTAGTGACAGGTCGATGTAACGTTAAATAGATTAAAAACATCTATCTGTCATGTGGCAGTATAGCTCAGTGGTTAGGGTGTCTGACTTTGGTTCTATGGTAAACTTTATTTAAGCTTTATTTATTGTTTGTTATAATGTATTACTATGTTTGGCTTTTTGAAACATGACATATTTGTTTGATCTACTCAAAAACAAATCAAATCAAATCCACTTAAAACTGGGACCCAACTGGGCAGTCCAGATGGGGACCATTCACCAGCCCATATCCAACCCACATGGGCCCTACATTGGTGTGTTGACAGGGAAGATTTGCAAGACTGGAAGACAGTAAGGGCGCAGTTGGACATGAGTGTGTACTTTTCTTTGCTTACATATATCTAGACAGGCTTTGTGGAACAAGTTTGTCCATAAATTGTCCTTCAAATCTAATATCAAGTAATGCCTGAAAGGTGAGGCAATTCCAAATCAATATTATATATTGTGACAACAACTTATGCAACCTCATGATTGAAGATCTGTGAGTAGAATGTGCAAGATTTACCTTGGGGTATGGATACTGTTTTCCTTTGGGGTAGGTCATGCCAGTGAATCGAGGCAAAGCCATGTTGGGCACCTGACTGTCATTAAGCACAAGGAAGGCCAATCTCTCTCCGTCCGGTGACCACCAGTGTGCCACATGGGTCTGAAGGATCTCCTCTGAAGGTAAACAATCATGAATTTCATTTTTAAACTTTATTACGTTTTAAACTCTTAATACTGTTTCATCAGCGCATACTGATTGTCAAGAATGCAAAAGTTTGAACTGACTGAAGAAGTGAGTTTGGTTTACATGGGCTTATTTTCCAATAAAAACAGACATCAGTATTTTGCTGCACCCTTGTTATTTTTGGCTAGATTACTGCTTCCACCCTTTTTCAAGATAAAATATAAACTGCCCAACAACATTAAAGGGACTTCTTGTCAGCACCTAATTAAGTGTGTGTTTGTCTGTATAATTAAAGCAAACAGCTTCACAAGACGTGATTGTGAGTCACTTTAGTATCAAAGAGAAAACGAATCACTTTAAGCGATGTCTTCATCCAAGAATCGTAAGTCATTGCAAGGATGTGGTAAAGGCCACCCATACATAGGAAAGGACACAATTCTTGAAATTGGTGGTAAGGTAATCCAACGCTCTCAACATTGCCCTGCTGCGAATGGTGAAAAAATGTAGGGTACTGACACCTAAAAATAGATACATAAATAATAATAATACAGGAATTCCTCGAGTTACAAGCGAGTTCCGTTCCTAACCTGGCGACGTTTACTAAATACTTCGTACACTAATAAAAAAAAAAAACTTATTTGCGTCACCCGGAAGATGCCAGAACCAATATTTCGTATTTCCGCACCAACATTCATTGCTGGCAGCAAAGCGGAGTGGAAAGGTAATCGGTATCTTTTTTCTGCCTAAAATCAGCATCGGCCTGAAAAATTGCATTTCGTGACATATGGGGTCCCTCAAAGATTTTGTTCAGCTTGTACATGTTACCCTTGGGTCAATTGTACAGAAGTGTAATGTTGACTATCATCCCAGGAAACATGTACAGTTGGGGCCCATATGTGCACCACTTGGTCTAGTTGGGCTTTGGTTGGGCATGCCATTAGAGTGGGCTTTGTAGTTGGGCCCCACTTGGGCAGTAGATGGGTGAAACTAAGTATGGGCAATAAGTAAGCTCTGGCTGGGCTTCACTCCAAAATAGCAAAATTTGCATGCGCTATAGAGCTTACTACATGGCCTATATATATATATATATATATATATATATATATATAAGATTTTCTTTGGGAAAAAATGCACCCCCCCAAAAAATTTACATTTCAACTTAACTCTTTGACTGCCAGACGTTTTATATATATATTAATATTGACACCTTCTTAAAATAATAACCATGTCAGCCACCCCCCCTCCCCCAGATTTTCCAGGAAACAGAAATAAATGCACAAGATAGCTTAAGATTAATATACAAACCTAGAAGAAAGCCGTGCACAGCATTCCGAAAAGATACGGGAAACCCCTGCCCCTTTGAGCCAATTAAAGGCCAACTAGCAACATTTTGCCACCTCAAGTACTTCAGGCTCAGAACACTGTCCATTTGTTGTTCTTTGGCGTTCAATAATAATAAAAAAGTAACTGATTGTATTATTGGTCTCCTTGTTATTAAACCTTGTAACAAAATACCTGTGTGGCATGAGTGTGAAAGGAGCCCTTATGTTTACGATCAGAAACACCATAATCAGCCCAGTGGGCCCCAGATGGGAAATAACTGGGTTGCCCAAGTGGGTTTTAGCTAGGGCCCACCTTGAGCCCATCTGGGCTTGCTCACATGAGGCCACCATGAAATCCCCGGCCAAATTTAACTGGGACCCAGCTGGGCAGCCCAGATGTGACACATTCACCAGCCCATATCCAACCCACATGGGTGTGATGACAGGGATGGGGGTTGACATAGTTATATCTAGCAGTGCCAATCAAGTGTTGTGTCATGAAATAAATAAAACAAATGACAAAATAAATAATTACCTGGATGAACCAAAACTTGCTTCAACTAACAGAAACATCAGCTGATAAGTGGACACGTCTCAACTGTCAGTTTGACAGCTTCTCAGGAAGGCGGCATTCAACGCCAAAACTAGTCAAGGTAAACCAAACCTTTCGTCAAACAAAAAGATTGCTTCAATTAAACTAAAACAAAATTAAAGGATTTTTTTTTTTCAAATAAAGAAAAGAGGAATGAAGTCGCTGTCTTTAAAAACCAAAGGCCAAGTCTGAAACCTCGGTGTGCTGATGGATTTGGATCTTACTTACAGCTGTCATATCAAAATAATCACAGCTGTGTCTCGATTGCTTAGAACCCAGAAATTGATTTTTCACCTGGGTGAAAGCTTCCCTGCATGTAGATTGGCTATAATTTGCAATGTTGACACATCATGCAACTGCAATCAAAATTTTCAATTGCCACAAAAGCAGTGGAGGTGGAATCTATTGGCAAAATGCCACACACTGGTACATTAAATTTCTTTGTAGCTCTATGTACAGCAAATAAATAAAGGAATACCAGTAGTTTTTAAAGTTTTATTTAATTAAATTATATTAAAGGAGAGCTTTTAAAATCAATTTAACTTTACCTCTAGACAAGAAAAAAGGTTTGTTGCTAAACACAATATGGATGAAACAAAGACGGTTGATTCTATATTAAAAAAAAGACAAAGAAAACCCGTATATTCATTCATTATAATGTCATATTCTTATTAACAAAACCCTTGTTTCAGTTCCCTGGGATTAACCTGATGAAAAACAATGCTCTACAAAGTTAGAAATTTGCTCCTCAAATGAAGTCATTGATTGATTGATTGACCACTCGGCAAAGAAAACAATATTTTGAGCCTTGAGTCGACCGCTATAACAAAATAACCACAACATAGCACCATTATAATGCATCGCACCACTAAAGCATTCCTAAATAACATTGTACCTGAAAAGTCTAAAATGCACGAATGGCTATTTATCACCTCATATTAAATATGAATATATTAAAACAAGATAAAATATACACTACCTTCATAAAGCCAGTCAGCAATCCCATTAAAAATAACCCCTTCCTTTCCTGAAGACGTCAGCCTAAGAGAGTGACTCTTCACATCAGGCTGATAGTAAATGTTATTTTCAAATATGTAGATCTGTAAGGACAAGGACCAAACAAAAAAACTAGTTGAGAAATGAACACAGATGAAAATAGGCTATTGGCTAATTAGGTCAAATGTATAATGATAAGATAGTTACATTTATCAAAACATACCATAGTTTGACATGCACATGTAAAACAATAGGCTTAAATGGAATCAAATAGAAAGCTATGAAAGTTAGTTTATGTTTCCTCACCAATTGTTGGCCTTGCACTCCCCAGGCTGCGTACTGCAGGACTGAGTTTACCACCTCTGGAGGGTCCAGCTCCCAAACCTCTCTGCAATGAAAAAACAATATCAATAACTTAGATTTATAGCAATGTCAAGCCTATACATGTTTCAGCATAGTAAAGGAAGGAGAACAGTTAATAAAAGAATGACATTAATAATCATTATGGAGAAGAAATAGCCCCGCACAGCACAGAAAGAGATTCTCTGGTGCTTGTGGTGTCAGTAAAAAAAATTCTGAAAAAATAGAAAGGTCCACCGAACACTTACACAACACGTTTCGTTTTCATCAGGCTATTCATGATGATGAAGCCCTTGGCGAAACGCGTTGTGTAAGTCAATAAATTGTGGATCAATTTTCAACTGTGTGCGGGGACCTTTCTCTTTTTTCATTCATAATCATTAATTTCTAATAATTTTAACTATAATGTATATCATATTAAAATTACACTTTTGGAGACCAGAAGCCTCTTCTTATACTAATTCTGTCATTGTATATCTCTTGATCATATTTAGAACCCATTGACTGAATAAATCACTCTTTTGACAAAACCATACGCACTTTTCACCAGTTCAGATTTACCAACACATCTCCATTGTGATACACCTTTGTTGAATAATAGCGAGCGGAGGCGGCAAAAGTCTAACACAATTAAACCACAGGTGTCACCGGTTGAACACAACAACTCAAAATTGATCGTACTTGTAACTAATGATGAGAGGGAACCGTAAATCAGCCAGTTCAGAAAGAACTGGATTGTGAGGCAGGCTACCATGGACAGAAATCTGAGAGGAGGAGTTCCATGTGAGAGGTGGCCAAAGAGGTCAAGGTGGCTAACTAAGACAAGGAAAATTAATAGCTGATGAAATCGAAGCAATTGTGATTGAGCCTTGCTTGTTTTGCCTTCACCCTCTGTGACCGCTGCTGCTTTAGCGGTATAGAAGAAGAAAATTTAACAGTGGAAGAAGAACGTCTTGTCATGGCAGCGTAAGCTCGAGGGAAACAAATTATGGTTGTATTTTGTTTCCCAACTTTTGTTAAATAAACACATAATAGAGAATCACATAATAGAGAATCACATAATGGCTCATTTTTAGATTTTCAATTTAAAATTTTAAGCGAGAAACAGCAGGGCTTGTTCCTTTTCAAAGGTGAGAGCAACACTGCGGAGGATGAACAGGCCTATAGACACGCGAATATTTGAAGACCTGTGTGTGTGAATATGCCCGCTGATCCACAAACGCACATTCAACAACTCACAAGCAGAAATGAACTTTGACAAATGCTCAAGTCAAGTCATGATAAATGCATACACAACTTTAACATAAACATAACATGTTTGTGGATCTGAAAAACACTTGAGAATCACAAATTTATTTGTGCGAATAATTTTGAGACAAATCTCTCCTCACTACTACTGGAGGTTAAGAGTTTTCAATCAACCTTCTAATGAAAAAGAAATTAACCAGACTGGACGAGGAAACCAATCCAGACAAAATTCAATCAATATATTTTATGGAGAGAAAAAACATAAAATAACAAATTATTTTTTTCCACTTTGCAGTCAATAATTGTCATTAAACAAATTTGCAAACAGGATTGCTAATGTGATTGTAACTAATAATGAGGACAACAACATTTACCTTGTGTGAATATTGTAGACACTGTAGGAAGCCATGTAGGAGTGTCTGTAAACCTGAAGCAAAATAAACACAGAAGGAGAAGGATTAAAAGAGGACTGACAAACACATTAATGCAAAAAGCAGCAGTGCCACAGATAATGACATCATGATAAAAAATGGAAAAGAAAAGGCATCAAACAGACTGCTTGCTGCTCACAGCGATAGAATCTGTAGACAATGCAATTTGCACGGGTGACAGCTGTGATACGATTGCATCTTGCAAAAGCCATTGCTGTGTGCTTTGCTTTTGGAAAAGCTTTGCCTGACACGATAATATACCTCCATGGTTGCTGAGGGAGACAGCACGCAGTCTATATTGGCCTTTCATATTTCATCATGAAAATGATAATACAATACAGAGACAAAAAAACACAATATAAACGTATGATAGGAGATGGCACTGTTTCTATAGAATTGAATAAGGTTTAATCAATCAAGTCAGGTTCATTACAAGGACATTCCCTCATTTCTAAAGTTTGGGAACGTGTTAAGCCACAGAAGCAACAATGCATTAGACATTGGTAACGGCTACCAAAAAAAAAAACATTTCATTTTTTGAAAAACATACAAAAGTAGGCCTGTTACAATAAAATTATACTTAGTCCTCTGTCTGTTGTCTTGTTCTGCTGTACAAGGGTCGCAGGGCATGGTGGAGCCAATCCCAGCTGGCTACAATTAAACCTGCCATGCATGTCTTTGGAATGTGGGAGGAAACCGGAATACCCGGAGAAAACCCACGCAAGCACGGGGAGAACATGCACACTTCACCCAGGAAGGCCGAAGCCCGGACTCGATCTCACGTCCTCTGCACTGGGAGGCGGAGAGTGCTTAACAGTAATCCACCGTGCCGCCAAGTTGGCACGTTGTTTAAAATGTAAATAAAAACAACAAACAAACAAATTATCATTTGCAAAACATTTTCAAGCTACAGTATGTTTAATTGAATACACCACAAAGACACAATGTTGATTTATTTATCAGTTTTTTTCCCCTTAAAAAAAAGTCTCTAATTTTGAATTTGATGCCTGCGACATATCCCCCCCCCCCCCCCTCATCAAAAAAGCTGGAAAGGAGCAAATAAAATATTGGGAAAGTTCATTAATGGAAAAACAAAACAAACAAAAACACCCGTTTGGAACCTGCCACAGGTTAATTGCAAACTGGCAAGTGTCATGATTGGGTATGAAAGGAGCAGCCCCAAAACGCTTGGTTGTTGACAAGTAAGGTGGGGTACTGTGGTCTGATGAGTCTACAGTTCAAATACTTTCTGAAAATCATGGACGTCATTTCCTCTGGACCAAAGAGGAAAAGCACCGTTCGGAATGTTATCAGCGCTAAGCTCAAAAGCCGGCATCTGTGACTGGATAGGGGTGAGTTAGTCACCATGGCATCTGCAAAGGCACCATTGATGCTGAAAGGTACCTAAATGTTTTAGAGTAACATATGCTGCTTATTTTGGCAACACATTCCCAAGCCACATTCTGTGGTGACGAGGGACGAGGCGTGGTGTGTGTAGCTTGGGACTGACCATGGGACCCTCGGCCAGAGGGATGAATCTCACGGGTGTCTGTGACCTATCCCCGTAAACTCCAAATCCCCTCGTAGGCCAAAAGGTCTGCACCAGCACATCAGGGGAGACAATGAGTGAAGCCACAGAATACTCTACATTAAGCATACGGTCCAAACCAATAGGATTAAGAAAACACGTTTACAGGGCACAGCCGTCCGCCGGGAGCCAAGGAGAAACACTAGAATTGTACCAGCAGGAATGAATGAAGGTTTGTCAAAAATAGACAAAATTCCGGGATCAGAGAAAAGACCAGAGAGAGAAGCCACACTCAGTAGGAGGCTGAGAAAAGCCAGATGTGTCCAACTTTAAACGTTGGATAGCGCTAAGCATAACAGTGCGCATCAAATCCGCTTCAGCTGAAAAACATTCAGGAGGGAGGAGTCAGGGCAGCGGAAACGGAGTCCATCCCAGAATATGCCTCAGAATCCCAATCCTTCAGATGAAGACGACATCCTCAACGATATCGTCAGCTTGGGAGGGTAATTGAAGTGTTCCATCCGGCACGGCCTCCTCAGCAGAGGGTAACGCCACCGCAGAGGCCTGAGAAGCAGAATGGGTGTGATTACCCAACTGAGCCTGTTTGCCATCACACTTGCCTCCAAACGGCAGCCCGACTCTTCTTACTCCAATGGTCAGGGCCAGCAGGAGAAGCAGACCTGCATTTTGCCCTACCCCCGCGTGTGAGGGGTCCACCACCGACAATGACCGCCCCTGGGTAGCCACTGCGTCCTGGTGAGGCGCAACATGAGTTGTGTTCACATGAGTATGGAGCGCCGCAGCAGCGATAGCTACTGCGCGACAGTCAAGACAGCAGTGCATCCTCTTCGGGCAAGAAGGAGCCGCCACAGTACTCACAATCACACCTATGGACAATTTTGGAGTGTTCAATTAACCTGCCATGCATGTCTTTGGAATGTGGGAGGAAACTGGAGTACCCGGAGAAAACCCACGCAAGCACGGGGAGAACATGCAAACTCCACCCAGGAAGGCCGAAGCCCGGGCTCGATCTCACGTCCTCTGCACTGGGAGGCGGACGTGCTAACCAGTCAGCCAGCGTGCCACCTAATGAAGAGTTTAATTTTTTAATTAAATTAATTGTATTCAGTATTTTCTTTTTTTATTTACATCTGCATAATCTATTATTTGCTCCCACTCCTAAATGCAGACTGAATGGGCAGAACTAATAAGGCGTCAAGTTGCAAGGAATACAGACACATACAGCACACAAGAGCAGGAGGAACAGATGCCATCACCACATGTCGCTACATGCAGAGAACTTTCATTTTTCTCAAAGACATGTTTACTCCATGTGCTAGCAACTGAGATCAAATGTGCTAAGAAGTTAATCATCAATGACTTTGTCCGATGATAACATCCATGATTGGAGGTAATTACAGTACAATTAGAACCGTATTTTTAGGAGGTGAAAGTGGTAGTGATGTGTATAAATGTGTATACAATTATAAATAACAGCCAATACGGGTTTTGCTCAAATCCCTCAACTACCATGGCATTAATAGAGTTAACTGAAGAAATGTGCACAGCCATGGATACAAAATAAGTTTTAGTTAAGTGTTTTTGAGCTCTGTGTACAAAAAGCATTTGACACCTTAGATCATGAAATAGAAATTAAATATGGTATTCGAGGTGTTGTACAGAACATCAATGGGTTGCCAGTTATTTAAAAAATAGAAAACAATATGTTGAATTTAATAGTAGGCAATCAAAACACAGTTATGTAAATTTTGGGGTGCCCCAGGGATCAATTCTGGGGCCGGTACTTTTTCTTCTTTATGTGAATGATATTACAACCATTTTGAAATTGTTAAAATGTATTTTGTTTGCAGATGACACCACTTTGTTTTATGCCGGGAAAAATATATACAATGTATTACAAGTAATAGAGAATGAGTTAAAGAATATTATGAAGTGGTTCAATGCTAACAGACTGTCTATAAATATTAGTAAAACCAGATTTATGATTTTCAGTTTTAGAAATATGGATGTCGAAAGCAACACTGACTGTGCAAGGCATAGAAATAGAAAGGACTGATGAAATTAAGTTTCTAGGTATCATTATTGATGAACATTTAACATGGAAAGCGCATATAGAATATGTCAAATCTAAGGTGTCACAAACTGTAGCCGTGTTATACAAGGTAAAATAATCATTGAACAAGAATGCTTTGTTATTGTTATGTCATTCATTGATTATTCCTTACCTGAGCTATTGCATTGAAGTGTGGGGGTGTGCAGCCAAAACCTACACTGAATACATCTATCTTTTACAGAAATGTGCTATTCGTGTTGTTTGCGGTTGTGGATACAGAGACCACACTAACCCATTATTTACACAACTATCCATCCATCCATTTTCTTAACGGCTAAGTCCTCAAAGGGCTACGGGGGGCGCTGGAGCCTATCCCAGCTGGCTTCGGGCAGTAGGCGGGGTACACCCTGAACTAGTTGCCAGCCAATCCAGGTATTTACACAACTAAAAGCATTAAAATTAATGAATTGATGGAGTTTAACCACCTTAAAATATTGTACAAAGCCCATCGTGAAATGTTACTAGTTAATATACAAAAAAACATTTATAAAAAGGAAAAGTGAGTACAAATTAAGAAGAACAGGCATTTTTTCCAAACCTTAATATAGAACAAAACAAAAAGAATTATGTATTTAAACTAAAGGTGTCAGTCTGTGGAACAATCTGGATTGTAAAACAAAATCTTCTCAGTCTATTTGTATTTTTTTAAAAAAGGATAAAAGCACAATTACTGCAAAAAAAAATATATAGCACAAGGACACACAAATATTATAATATTATAATATTAAATTACTTTGATTTATTTTGTAACACTGAAAGCGTTTTGACCGCTCGTTGTCATTAAATTTGTGTTGTTGTTTTTGGAAGGTTTTTTTTGTGTTTGTTGTTGATCAGGGGCAGACAAAACAAGGGCAGACAAAACAAGTTTTACTTCTTTCTGTCCCCTTTCATTCTTTTGCTTTATTCTGAATTTTAATATTACTACATATTGTCGTTTTTCTTTTAAAAATAAATTTAAAAAATTGTTTAGAAAAATAAAAAGCATAAAAGCACAATTACTGCAAAAAATATACATATATAGCACAAGGACACACAGTTGAATTATTTAGAAATATCTTGTAACACTGAAAGTGTCTTGACCGCTCGTTGTCATTAAATTTATGTTGTTGTTTTTGTGCGTTTTTTTGTTTTCTGTTTTTTTGTTGTTGATCAGGGGCAGACAAAACAAGTTCTTCTTCTTCCTGTCCCTTTCATTATTTTGCTTTATTTTGAATTTGAATATTGCTTTTTGTCTTTTTTTTTTAAATGAATGAAATAAAACTGATTGATTGATTGATTGATGTGTGGAATGGTACTGATTTATTGATACCTCCGATCTGAGATGGTTATGTTCTCAAATCAATCAATTGCTGATTTTTGTGAAGCAGCAAGTGAGGCAACGGAGGGGGGTGGCAGTACATATTTGAATGAATAATGTTATGAATCGTAACAGTAGTCAGAACAAGAAAAAAACAGTAATCATACCACTGGCAGTAATAACAAAAAACAAAAAAGATCAATTTTAAACAAATTATATGATATCAAGAAATGCAAATGATGAATAGTAAAATTATTAAGCTTGGTATGCCAGCACCCGTCCCACACTTGAGTTTAAAGGGGAGGGAGAGGCCCAACAAGCACCAATCCAGTGTCACCACACAGCCCACCCCCCAGCCACACCGACTGCCCCTCAGCAACATTGTGATTGTGTCATCGAACTTGTGGCCGCATGTCTAGGGTGAAGAGAGTAGAGGAGCTGTCAACCGATCACCACCTGTGGTAGGTGGGGGAAGATGCCGGTCTGACCTTGCAGGCTGAAACATATTGTGAAGGTCTACTGCAAACATCTAGCAGAATTCCCTGTCAGAAGGAGTTTCAACTCCCACTTCCAGCACAATTTCACCCACGTCCTCGCAGTAGGCAGGGGACATTGAGTCTGAGTGGATCATATTCGCTTTCTCCATTGTTGGGGCAGCCGATTGGAGCTGTGGCCGCTATATGGTCGTTGAATGGCGTGGCGGCATTCCCCGAACCCGCTGGTGGACACCGGCAGTAAGGGTTGCTGTCAAGCTGAAGGAGTCCTATCAAGCCTTTTTGGTCTGTGGGAGTCCGTAGGCAGCTGACGGGTACCGACTGGCCAAGTGGAACACAGCTTTGGCTATCTCAGAGGCAAAAACTAGGGCAAGGGAGGAGTTCAGCGAGGGTAGAAAAGACTTACAGACAGCTTCGAGGAAATTGTGGTCCACCAGCCAGCAGCTCAGGAAGGGGAAGCAGTGCACCATTAACACTGTGTATAGTGACAATGGGGCGCTGCTGACCTTGACTTGGGACATTGTGAGTCAGTTAAGGGGAATACTTTGAAGCCCTTCTCAATTCCAACAACGCGCCTTCCTTTGAGGAAGCAAAGTCTGGAGACTCTGAGGTGGGTAATCCTATCTCCGGGGTTGAAGTCAACAAAGTGGTTAAAAAGCTCCTGGTGGTTAAAAAGTTCTCTCAGGATGTTGTGGCGCTGGCTGTCCTGATTGACTCTCCTCTACAACATCACGTGGATGTCGGAGGTCGTGCTCCAACAACAAAGATATCACACTCCTCACGGTAGGTCAATTCAAGGGTGCTGAAAAGGAGGGTCGGTCAAAAAGTCGGATCTCAGATTCAGGAGGAGCAAGTTTCTTTTTCCCGGCTGTGGAACAGTGTAGCAGCTCTACACCCTTGGCAGTGTGCTTAAGCGTGCATGGGATATTAACCAACCAGTCTATATGTGTTTTGTGGACTTAGAGAATGCGTTTGATCATGTCCCTCGGGGAACCCCTGATACGGGCTGTATCACTGGTGTCAAAGTTGGGTCCGCATTGCCAACAAGAAGTCGGATTCGTTTCCAGTGAGTGTTGCTTTTTGTAGATGATATGGTACTGTTTGCTTTTTCAAGCAGTGGTTCACAGTCAAGTGTTAAGTGGTTGGGATGAAAATCAGCAGCAGCAGAAAAGGGTGGACTCTCCGAGTCAGGGATGAGATCCTGCACAAAATGGATGAGTTTAAGTAGCTTGGTGTCTTGTTCATGAGTGAGGGCAGGACAGAGCAGGAGATTGACAGGTGGATCGGTGCAGCATCTGCTGTGATATGAGCTCTAAATCAGTCTATTGTGGTGAAGAAGGAGCTGGGCAATGCTCTCAATTTACCGGTCGATCTACGTTACTGCTCTCACTTATGGCCACGAGCGGTGGGTTGTGACCGAAAGAACGAGATCTGGGATAGTGATTGAAATGAGATTCCTCCATAGGGCGTCCGGGCTCTCCCTTAGAGATAGGGTGAGAAGCCTGGTTATCCAAGGAGGGACTCAGAGCCCAACCGCTTCTCCTTCACGTTGAGAGGAGCCAGATGAGGTGGCTCGGACATCTGGTTAGGATGCCTCCTTGGCGGTTCTCTGTTGAGGTGTTCTGGGCATGTCTTACTGGCAGCTTTCCTGCTAAAGTTGCTGCCCCCGCACTCGACCCTGGGTAAGCAGTGGAAAGTGGATGGATGGAGTTCATTCATCTGTTTTGTATAGTAGTAGCAATTGTTTTAACACTTTTGTCAATGTAACTGCTTCATAAAAACAAGTTACAATTGGTTTAAAACAAGTTCTCCTGTCACAGACAAGCTCTGGTAGGACACTGCTATTTTCAAGTGCGTAAACGGCGACGTCACTACACATTTACATCAAAACTGAGCAATCGGACATAGGCTAGCTAATCCGATTGAACTGTTTACATGACACATGTTTGGAATGGCAAAAGGAACATGTCATCATTGTGAGCCTGCATTAAATTAATTCAGACTGACGTGTTTTTATGGAGCATTTTTATTCCGTTTGGTCATTTGGGTTCATTCCAATGTCAATACATGGGTTAACACATAAAGCCGGTTTCTTCAATTTAAAAAACACAATAGGTGTATTTGCAGAAAAAAAATAAAAATATTTTTTTTTAGTTAAATGATTTCTACTGTCCAGTTTGAGTTCTTCATATTTACTGACCAAATTGCAAAAGAAATGTTTGTGTTTGCCACTTTCAAACATAAAACATGATTTTATTTGTGTATTTATGCTTTATCTGATTTCTCAGAATAACACTGCTTTGACTCCTTACTGTCACTTTCTTTGATGATTTGTTGCGTTTGAGGATTTTGGAATAAATTACTTTTACAGCTACTCAATCTTTTTTTTCCAGGTCAATTTCAAGACAAAGCTGGAGCAAAATAACCTGTCAAGCTTTGTACTGAAGACAGAAATAATGCGATACTGTGAACCGGAATGTTGAAAATACAGAACAAGTCTTGGCATATGTGCCACTGAAAATCAGTGATTCTTCTGTCAAATCCATACAAGAATTCATAATTTGGATGGATAGATGGTTGGGTGGCACGCACACACGCACACACAGACAAATACGATAATATTTAAAATAGATGAAGTCAGAAATAAAAAAACACTAGTCCCAATAGATTAATATGGACAATGGCATTACCATTTGTTAGAGTTTTTTTTCCCCCAAGACTCCCAGGAAAGAGACTCAACTCTGGCGCCCTATAACGCTGAGCTCTTCCTCCCTGAGTAATTTAGAGGTTGGATGAATGTGAATATAAAATATTGGAATTTTTTTTTCAGATTGTTGTGAAATACTTATGTATGGATATGGGTCAAATTTCAGGAAAATAATAATAAAAAAAAAATTGTCCAACATTGTGCTGCATGCTTATACAGAACTTTTACTCAATCAAGTAGCTGTCCTCCTTTGAGATGTGAGAGAGGATTGTAATAACTTAATATATTTTTCCTTTACTGCACATAGTAACCAAACATTTTAAAACTCAGCACCAAAAAGTTGACAGTTTTTCATGTCCCTTGATGTTGACTATTCTTGCTGCCTGAAAGTCTTCTTGCCTTTTAAATGATTCTCTCAACTAAACTTGCTAAGGAGATTGATGTCAATTTCTCTTGGACAAGGACACAGAGTATGAATGGCACAAAAGATAGAATAATGTGCTCCCACATTAAAAGAAATTGGAGAAGACAAAGGTGTTTAACTCTTTGACTGCCAAAAACGTTAAATAACGTTTAGTAAAATCCTACGGAGGAGCGCCAAATACGTTAAAAGACGTTCACCAAGTTTTTTTTTTTTTTTTTTGGAAACGGGTGGAAGAAAGCCTTGGCCAGCTGTGCTGAAAGTATCAAGCAGATCTAGTTAGTATAATGACTGTTTTTGGCCCCTAGATGGCAGCGATGACTCTCTTTGGACAAGATCGGGTAGGCGTCAGTAGTAGAAGACGTGAGGCGGAGCTAGAGTGTTGAGGGGAGAATGGCTGAGAAAGCGAAAATGGCGACCGGTGGGCAGCAGCTCACGCTTGATCGTTTTCTTCAAAGAAGAGAAGCATCAACCAGTGCTAAAGAGCACATTGATGACGACGATGATGATGATGGTGACTCCGAGGTTGACGCCGAAGTTGGAAGCGTTGACGCGGCGGCTATGATCACGTCATAAAGCCTCACCGGCTAGCGATGCTAACGCCGGAAAACGCGGAGCACAACCGAGCACTTCTGCACAGGCGGATGTTCAATCGGACGACGAAGAGTGCCCCGAGTCCAATGCATATTCATCTGAGGAGTGGGTACAGTCTGATCGTGGAGAAGACACTGGTTATGGACTACGATGCCACCATGAATGGAGTGGATAAGATGTATCAGAACATCTCTTACCACCCGGTATAGGAACTGAAGGACATGAGGAAGCCAGACGTAACACCACCGTAACGTCACCGTATCATGATCCTGAGAGTAGACTTGATGGCAACATGGCCAAACACACACTGCAGTATATACTTGCTATTCCTCGGAAAAAAAGCCAGCAAAAAAGTGTTGCGTCTGCAATCGCAGTGAAACTAATCTGTTGTGCAAATCCTGCTGCGTCCCCTTGCACGCAGGGGAGTGTTACGAAAAGAAAAACTGTATTTGAAACATCCACACAATTATAAATAGTACCACGGTTGCACACATTTGTAAATAGTTTGCCAAATTGTTTTGTCAAATTGTTACACTGTTGAATGTAAATAAACGTATTTTGCTATCAAAAAACACTTTTTCATTGTTGGTGGTAGTGTTTTACAGAAGTAAAGCACTGTTTAGGTGTTTGTGGCATCATTCATGGGAAAAAAAAAGGTGTCAAATTCACTAGAGTGCATGAAATAATATCGTTTCACAAAAAGCTTGATTTCTCCGTATTTTGTTTCAAAACAGCATTTGGGTGAAACTAACCATTTTCTATTGTCGATTACTGAAAAACGGAATAAGGTAGAAACAAACTTTTTTTTCTGATGAAAGATGAGAGTCCAATCTTTCATTTGGCAGTATGTGTGTTTCCATAGTCCAAACACAAAATTTTCTGTGGACCTTGAAAGATCAGTCAAAATGCTTAAATCGGCTGCCACCCACGGCATCCCTTTTCTGAAAACGTCTGGCAGTCAAAGAGTTAAATGTCAATGCAAAAAGAAAATGAAGACTGTATAATTATTCTTCACCAACGTGAGGGCTGTAATGGTAGACAATGGTTACACATATACTAGAGCAGGTATGGGCAACTTAAATGACGGAGGGGGCAACACATCATCAGTGCTACTTGAGAGCCATATAGGACCACACAATTCCTAACCAGATATACAAAAAATAAGACATTTTAAATATGGACAAAATACATGCATATCATATGTCTGTTTCCAGTTGAACCGATGTATGACAGCAAAGTATCATAATTTAATTCATGCTCAATTCATTTATAAAAGATCCACCCATCAACAATAAAGGGTTTGAACAATCCCAAAAATTAAAGTATACTGTTTTAGTTTTTCTTTTTTCAGTGTAAAGAGCTCTCGTGCATAAAAATGATCATTCTAGGACGGCACAAAACTACTGAACAGCAAACCAACATTAAGAGCAAGAACCCATTTTGCGCATTTTTTCCCCCCCAACACAAATCAACTCACACAATATTTAAATGTTATTCGGGTACTATGTTTCAACTGCATGTCATTCAAAATCCGAAAAGAATTATAAGTCATATTAGCATCGTACTATAAGGCAGCATAAGAACTGATGCAAGCGGAACTAAGTAATGTCTGTCATCTAGTGGTGAATAGTGATATTACAACATCAAATTATGCAGTGGACCCCACCTCCTCGCAGCCGATAGGGACCGGACTGGTGAATAGCGTAAATCAGCGTATAATTGATGCTCATCGACATGCCTTGGACATGTTTTATTTATTCACTGTGTTTTTTACAACCCCCCAAAATTCTGTAAAAAAACGCCAACAAATTTCCAATATATATTTTCCATAACACCCATGTTGGGCTGCGAGTATGTGGGACTGTAGTAGAGGACACATGTTCATAATCTTCCTCAGCCAAAATTTTATTTAAGTATGTGTATGTTCTATACAGTTTTCCCACAAAACTCAAAATCTTAAGCTTTGACTTTCAATTCCTTGCAAAAATCGTTTTTCCCCTTTTCCCTTTTTTACATGACCTCAAATAGAGTCTTTAGTCCAAGTAATTTCCTCTGCAAATAAAATGTTCTCACTTAAAAACAAGAACAATTGGTTTCAATCTGTGCAAAGACCAAACAAGACATGAGATGAGGATGTGTTCATCAAGTGACTTCTGAAAACTTCCACTTGCTCATTTACGTCCACTACCCGAAAGGAAAGATGAAAGGTAACACATGAATAATGGTTTTTAATTGACAATTCGTAGTATATGAAAAGATGTGTGCATCAAGGCAACAGTTTGTTAGGTTGTTTGGGAAAGATGTATGCTTGATTATTTTTATTTATTTTTTGCCTTCCAAAAAACAAAGTTGCACTGTACTCATCACGGTTGACTTCCTGTTGAAAGTTGAGCACATTATCAATGGATTTTTAGCCAGTAAAAAGGACATATATTCACACCGTTTATTTGGAATCTTTGCCTAACGTAACATACATGTTTTTGAACTGTGCCATCAACTCAAGAGACTCAAAACTCATTAAGAGAAATCAGTCAATGTATGAACAGCGAAGACTGTTTTTAAACAAACCTACCTGTTTGACGTCATAGGCAAAAAGCACATACTTCAAGTCAGGGGATATAGAGTACTTGGCCACATTGAAATTTATCTAAGGTAAAGGGAGAAAACGCAGTGTCAGATGCAGAACTCAAGTATAACCGTTGGGTCACAAAAAATACATATTTCTACTAAAATTACTCCCTAATTAGTGTACTTACAAAAGTTGTATTTGATAGAACAATCTCTGTTTCGTTAGAAAGGATGTTGAACTTGATGACATGGCCATCACTGTTTCTGTAAATAACTTCAGAATCTGTGCAGAAACAAAGGGGATAAAGAAAAAAAAGCATTCAGCATTTTGAGAAAAGACCTTGCTAATACTTTCACACAAATGTATTTTGACTCAATTGGGAAAAACATCAAGCATTACAAAGGTGTCAAAACAAACATTTTCCCTTGACATCGTTATCACCTGCAATTATTTAACGTAGGAGATGACAAGCAATCTCTCAGGCTTTTGAGACTGACACATGATGTGAATGTGTACAAATCCAAAAAGATTTAAGAGCCAGACGGCACAAAAGGCTTCTCCCTAAACATTTAATCTTCAAGGTAACAGCGCTGGTAGAAAAACAGCTTTGTACTGAGATGCTTAGAAGTGACAATGTCTCTGTTGTATGGTTTCAATAAGAGCAGAACAGTCAGAATCCAACAAAATAGGAATGGGGAATCACCACCAGTTGTATGTACATACTAAGAAAATCTTACATTTCATTTAAAAATTCTCCTTTCCTTACATAAAAAAAACTACTTTACACAGACTAATTAATCAAAAAAAAAGCCCTTGGGAAAGTGTGGGATGAAAACCATCAGCATTAATTAAAGTCATCTTGTCATACATGCAACGTGCATAATTACCAATGAGAAGGTGGATCTGACAATGATTGTTACGGTATTAAGTGCAATTACGATTACTGCAACTAACTCTCAATTAAAATAATCTAAAATGTCCACAAAACAAAATGTGAATAACATTGCATATTCAAGAAGTCACATTGTTTGTTTATTTGTTTATTGAAGAGGTAAACAATCAACAAAAAATATTGCAGAAGAAAGTAAAAAATAAAATAAAACACAAGAAAGCACCTCAAGCACATCGTTAAGTACAGTTCACATGTTCCAAAGTCAGTAGAAAGTACAAATTCAGATCATCTAGTCCCACAACTTGTTCTTTTTGACTCCCGGTAATTTCATAATAAATAAGTTCCACATATAATATATCCAAACACAAACAAGATATAAACTTACATTATTACATATCATTATACCCACATTCTCACACACACAGTTTTGATCACATTCAAACTAATACATCCCAAAAGTTCTGGCTTTTCTGCAGTTTCATCAACTTATACATGTCATGATCTGTGTTTTGTTTGTTTTGGTTGCATTTTAGTTGTTTAAGAAATGCAAAAATAAAATTTAATGGAAACGTATTTCAAAAAAGGGCCCAAAATTTGCAAAGAAAAGTGTTTATGCTTGAAGAGGATGGATTTTGAAGCGTATCGAAAAAACAAAAATGCAAATTTTTTGCTATGGAAAGTAGAAACAGGTTTTGTAAATAAAGGCTGACAATACCAGACACACGTTGCATGTTTGACCGGATATTACGTCACATCTACATTTGTAGTCACAAAGCAATGGCGGACGATAAAGTAAGGTATGTTTGGGGGGGAAGATAAAACAGAAATCTTCTCAAAATTAATTAAAGAAGTGAATATTAATGCAATTTTGGATAGAAAACAACAAAAAAACGTTACTGTTTATCAAGAATTACAAAAGCAAACTCATACGATATCATCGCAAGGCGCAGTCACTTCCTGGCCTTCTTCTTCTTTTTTTAAATTACTGGTGGATCACATCTCAGTATGGTGTATACCACCACCTACAGCGGCGGAGTCCACTCTCAATATTCGTAAAAGAAGAACAGATGGAAACGGGCATAAGTCGCAAGTCTGGTTTGCGTATTTTCACAAAATTCGCTTAAAGTTTTTGAAACATTTGGATGGAAACCTGACTAATGTCTTGTCAAGTTTTATCATGTCCACCTGTGCTTGTCATCCTGGTCCCTCGTGTCATCCGATCAGCTGAGGTAAATATTATGGATTTATTTATCCTATTTCATAAGCATTCCATACAATTCAGAAGTTCACCGTATTATTTCATGCACGGAGATAGCGGCATACTGTCACGTACGTTGTGTTACATTAAGTTATGTTGAATATTTATTAATGAAGAAAGCTATCCAGTTTTATTCTCAAGTAAATTGTGTTTTGTGTTTCCATAGGGGTCGCCATTGTAGTTGTGGGATTTCCAAGTTCAAGGGGGTGTTCCCTTGACTTACTTACATACTTTTTCGTATGAAGTCTGAAAAGTCCATCTTCCCACTTTCCTCGAATGCAGCATAAGTTCCCTGCTTTCTTTCAGTCTTTGTCGGTTCATTATCTGTGTCATGTCCTTGGCCTGTTGTGTCACTGAGTCAAGTGTTAGTTCGTTAATTGGACTCATGTGCTCGGACTTTGTAAATTTAGCGTTTTGGGGATTCTAGATTACCTTACCTTGTTTTTTTAAGTAGTTTTTTTTGAGCACCTGTGCCTCCACACCGTGCTTCTTTGCATTTGGGTTCTCAATCTCCATACAATACTTGACAATACATTGACATACTATTGATTGAATTCATTAGCTATTACTGTGATTTGCAACAATATTACCGTATATTAATACAAGAATACAAAATACAACAAAAGATCCAATGAGAACAATACTACTGATGAAATATCCTACCAATGGTGTTTGTCTCAGTCTCGACCCTTTTAAACCAAGTCTCAAAAAAGGATGTAGGTCCACATGTATTTGCACATTTTCCTGCTGTTGGAAAAACTCAAGTAAAATTATGACTGAAAAAAATAACATTCAGAGCTGATAAAAGAGAACTCTGTCTCGTGATCTTTAAAACATTACTGCGCTGCACAGCACTTGTCACCTTAAATAATAGAATGCTTGTACCTGAAAAAGAACAAGCTAAGACTCTGATGCATAAGTAATGCCCAATGTCTGTAACCCAATGAATAATGAATTCTCTCTGCAATACGTTTTCTTCCTTAAGCCTACCTCTGCAGCTAATTTGGTTTGAGCTTTGTAAATAGTTACACTGTACAATATCTACTACGATTGTATGGGTTAGAGTTACAAATGTTTGATTATGAGACGTAAACAGTTGAGGTGTTTTTGACATGCATATCCATAATATTTAGGGTTACCTTTTAGCTGGAGCCAGCTCCATCTAGCATTTCTATTATAAGAAATTGCATTTGGTGGGCCCCCTTCCTACTCCTGTTGTTTTGCCTATCTCCTTATAATGGTCGACAGGACAACCAGGTGGCCATAATCTATTCCCTTGTCTCCACAACCTCAGCAGTTTTAGCACGAGTGTTCATCGTGTCATGGGTAGCTCATTTCGACACACTGTCAGACCTCTCCTTCGAAGACATGCCTGTGTCTTAGAAACTTTGTGTTGAATCAGGAAACTGCCAGCAACAAACATCAAAATACCGGTTATCAGCATTCCAGTAATGTATGCATCTTCCACGTCCTCCATGAAAAACATCAACATTTGTTCATACATTCATCTCATTCCAGGAATCCAAGTCTGAACAAGCAGGTTCCCACTTCCCCACTCTTGTCGTCGAAAAGTTTGTGTCGATTGCGTTGAAAAACCAGCTGACCAATTCCATGATTTTGATTTTAGAAGAAGATTCGGTGGGAGGCTGGAATTACAGCATAAAAAACTCAGCAAGCAGGGAAGATCAGGACGGGAGGGGAAATACTGTACTTTTAAAAATCCTTAAAGATGTATTGTCTTAAATTGAACCTAAGCAGTTTGAAGAATGGCTGGATGGACATTCAAAGCGGTGTTTATTTGCATGTTTTAGCTCAAGCATAAATATAATTCACATACTAAACATGGACAGTATTTTGCATTTGTGTCTTTTACAGCCTTTTAGTTTTGGCTTAACTGAAGCCTTGTGCGTCATGCATTTTGTTGTGACATGAGGAACAGTATTTGGACCCAGAAGCAGACAGGACACGGAAGTATAGGTCTCTACATACAGAAGTACTAGGGTTGTTCTATATCATACCATCTACGATATTACCGGTGTATTTTTTTGGGTGATAAAAAAATAAAATATCACGAAATTGACACTGGAGGGATGTGATGACATAATCTGTAACATCATACGGCCTACCATACCTTCTTATAAATGTCTGCAAGAAATCACGGCATTCAATGGCAGGCCAAGAATTTCTCGCTCTTCTGATTGACCAATCGGAGACGTTCATGGCAAAATAACGAAGAGTTGACGGTTACGGCAAAATAACCACTGCCTAAACAATCGCAGAGGAAAACATTTTTCAACAACACACTTGCCTGTGGTGTGCAATGCATGACGCCACAAACTGGCTGCTATCGTATCATTAGTGAAGTTTTTTGCCTCTACGATACAAGGATCAATCACACGGGAGTAAATAATAGACTTTCTTGACTCATGCAATTTGCCATTGACTTCTGAAGGTTTGTGTTTTCTTTGTATTTGCTAACTAAATGTGGTTTTAAGTGCTGTAAGCAGTTATGTTATAATTAGAAAACACTACCTGGTTAGTTTTTATTATTATTTCAATTATGAAAAAAGGTGGCTTAAATATTGTGTAACTATTTCGAAGCACTAATCACAAATTTGTTCAGTAATTATTATGGTACAAATATGGTCAAATATAAATATAATAATAATACAGACGCTCCCCTACTTACGAACATTCGTGTTACGAACAACGGTACATACGAACATGTCTGCGCGCATGCGCGCATGTCAAAAAATGTTCGGAAAGAGATGCTGTAAGTTAGATTTTTTATTGCGCACCTTTTTCCGAGTACTGTAGTGCTTCTTTCCGCCACTAATACCGACGCTTGGCGCTGTGAGAGCTCACCCAGCATTGGAGGCTCAGCAACGTGTCGAGGAGGAGGAAGAAGAAGAAACGCCTGTCGCTTATAGATAAAGCCATCGCACTCTTCGAGCAGCAAGACCCAAATATTGAACGTTGCACAAAGGTTGCAAATCAATTGAATGATGCCATACAGTGCTACCGCATCATTTATGATGAAAAAAGAAGAAAACTGTGCAATCGTAGTTAGATCGCTTCTTTCGGCCAGTTTCTAGTAAATCCTCCAAGGAAGATACTCATCAACCCTCATCTTCTTCTCCGCGACCCTCAACTTCTTCCTACAATGAAGTTACGGAGGAGGAAGTAACTTTTGAAGCCCATTCCAGCGACGACGAAGAACCTCTCATGAGATAAAATCCTCCTCTTCCTCCTCCTCCATCAAATCCTTAAGCATCGAGTACATCTTCCAAAAGTAAGTTAAACTTCATTTTATTTATCTTATTACGTACATGTGCATACTGTGTGTGTCTCTCGCTCTCTCTCTCTAACATACGTAGTACAGTACTGTACGTATTCTCTTTAAACATAAATTATAATACAAAATATAGCACTGAAGCAACTTACGAACAAATTCACCTTACGAACGATCGCTCGGAACGTAACTCGTTCGTAAGTTGGGGAGCGTCTGTATAAATATCGTCACCACAAATTTATTTGAAATATCATGATATCATTTTTAAGCTGTATCACCCACCCCTAAGAAGTACAAATCAAATCAATAATAATTATTATAACAACATAACAGTAACAGTTTTTTTAATACAATTTACTGTTTTATAAAACTGCGATTGGCTGGCAACCAGTTCAGGGTGTACCCCGCCTACTGCCCGAACCCAGCTGAGATAAGCTCCAGCGCTCCCCGCGACCCTTGTGAGGACAAGCGGTTAAGAAAATGGATGAATGGATGTTTTATAAAAAAAAAAGACTTCACATTTATATTTAACACATCTGAGTTGCATGGCTCATTGGAAAAATGAATTGCCCACCTCTGATTCACAGTATGGGACAATGCGATTAGCTATCTTATCTTACAATTTTCTACCTTACGAAGCACAATTCTCTTAGGCAGCTGTTTGATGTCCACTCTTATTGCACCACAGACCGGTTTCGCATCAGGGCATATTTTGATTGAAAGATTTAATAAAAAAAGACATAGTCCCTCAGACTTGGGGCTTTGTTTCCGCGCCCAGCCAAAGTCTAGCGCAAGGTGCGGTGAAACCTTGTTTTGATATTTTCAGAGATGCGTGCAAGCAGGCGCATAGTGGTGGATTTATAATAGAGCAATTTGTGCCATAGAGATCCTGACGTCACGTGACTATTATAATCCGGCAGCGGCTGCAACCATTTATGCCGTAAAAAGTCTTCTTTAAGGTGTTGATCACTTATTAAATTTAACTGTGTAATATCTTTTAAACTGTAGCAGTAAAAATGAACGAAATTGATTATCTCCCCCACATTTTGCATGTGTTAACAGTTAGTATCTGCTGATTCAGCCATCATGTAAACGTGCTCCATTCCCTGCACATTGGGTCCTCTTTTGGTAGCCTGGAGAATGCTCAATGGCAGCTGGTCCACAACAGCTGTCAATCATTGTTAAAGTGTGGTGTTTGCTGTTAACTCAAAGTGCCAGACGTGTATTCTGTGCTGCCAAAATGGCTGTGCTAACGCCAATTTTGGGTCGTGTGACGTCAATGTCCGGATCTCTATTGTGGGAGTGAACACAGTCAACTTGATTCCGCCAATCGAGCGGCTTCCCTCATTTAATTTAAATCTGCGCTGATAGCCCTTGACTTGATAGCAGAAGAAGGAACTGATTTGCACAAGTCCTGCAGGTCTAGGCATGCAAAGGACGTTTATAAGAAAGTGCAGCAGAACTCCACAGGCGGTAAAATTGGCAAGGGTGATCACAGAAGTGAAAACTTGGAGCAAGCCTTCACCCAGAGCGTCAGTGCCTGTGTGAGACCCCCTCACCCTAACCTCCATTGCCCTGGCCAGTGAGATGATCTAAAACAAATTTGTAAAAAAACTGATGATAATAATAATGCATTCAGTTAAATGATTTCATTCCTTATTGATTATTTTTTGATTTGTTTTGTTTTGATTTTGTTGAGTTTACTGTTTTTGTTATGTTCTAGGTTATGTTTGAAAAAAAGACTTCAATCAATCAGGGCTTAGGCAAACTAGGCGGTAGCCTAGGGCGCCATTTAGTGGAGGGGGCGCCAAATTGCAGGGCAAAAAAAATATATACTTATATTTTTCCCCTCAGGTTTTCTAAAATCAAATATGTAAATGACCCTTCTATTAATTTTGTTTTTGCATTTTTGTATTACAGAATTGCATTGTTTTATTGTGCTATTATAATATAGTTAATATTTTTATTCTGAAGGATACAGGAAAAGGTCTCATAAACCGGTAGTAACTGGCGTAAGTAACCGACGTACTTAGTAGCGCCGTCTTCCAAGTGCAGAGAAGACGTGTGTGCGCCACAGTTATTAATGGCAATTTTTGTTTATTTGTATTGTAGCTCTTACAGTGTGTTCAACAAAGGAAGGTTTAATAAAAGTTGTGAACCATCAGTTGGAGAGACCACCTTTATTTCAACCGAGGATGCTACAAAATGTTACATTATTACATTACATTATTTATATACAGTATGTTCTATTATACTGCATATATATTTTATATAATAATTATTTTTTTATGACTTCTAGTCCAAATAGATATGAGATCATGA